>NC_136911.1:12629526-12696335 GCF_949606895.1 Notothenia rossii | reverse complement strand
ATCATGCATTTTAGCCATTCCTCATTTCGCTCAATTTAACACTGTCTTTGCATGGCTGATTCTGTGAGAACAGCACCATCTACAGGCCTGGCATATGTACTACAGCGTCTCCAGCGCTTTCGAACGGCAATGTCCGTGGCTGTCTCCTCCTGATTGGTGGAGTTGGCCCAATAACCGTGGCGCCACTTATGTGACGTCACAGAAGTGTTAAAATCTGGATCAGTCTGTATCAGATCCATTGCAGCCCCTTTTTAAGAGATTTGGGTATGGAGAAAAGAGAGAGGGTTATGTTTTCTGACACTTAGTGAGTTCCCTGGAACACCGGGGACACATATTCATGTATAAAAGACAGATAGGTCACCTTTAAATTAAATATTTTTGAGGTATATTATTTTACACTTAATGGTTGTGAAAGGGAAGGAGTGTGTCAAGATTTGTGCAGTGGACTGGGAGTTAGTATGTATAAAAAGAGAAGTGAGGGAAGATTAAAATAAAAAGGCTTGGAGATGTCCCCATATTGTTGTATTGCACCACAAGGATAATAGAACAACAACTAGAGAATGCAATTCCTGAGGAAATTGCTAGTGGAATGCTTTATGCTGAAAAGCTCCACTTCGAGCGATAGAACTATTAACAAAGCACTTATATACTAATAAAGGACAGGCTTATCTAAAGCCAGTTGAGTAGCACTTGAAATGTTTTAGCTCTATGAAACCTGATGTACTTATTTGATTCTGTTTTCTTCAAGTTTGTATTTTGTTGGTTGAACGCACTTATTGTAAGTCGCTTTGGATAAAAGCGTCAGCTAAATGCAATGTAATGTAATGTAAAAAAGCTGACGCTAAACTGCTATGCTGAAATGTAATGTGTAAGAAGAAAGTGAAGAATTTAGATTGAAATGATACATGAACACTGGGGGCTTGAATGTGTGATGAGAGAAGAAAATAAAGTAAAAAGGCTTGGAAAAGCGGCAGAATATTTGAATTGCAAACTTTTGAACTAACTTGATGGTGAATGATCTGTCGCCATGCCAACGGCATTTGATGACATCCCATAATACGCTTAGATGCGTTGATGGCTGCATCGTTACCAAACCTGTGAAGTTTTGGGCCATTTGGAGCATTTTCACTGAAGTTATGAGAAAACCTGTGTTTCATGGTGAGCATTGTGTTGCCATTAGGGATGTAACGATACCAAAAACTCACGGTACGATAATATCGCGATAACAAGTCCACGGTACGGTATTTATCGCGATATTGAATAATAAAGAAAGAAAAAAAAATTTAATTTCTTTTTGGGAATTTTCTTTTTAAATTTAAAAATGTTTTACTTGAAAGAATGTTCTTTATTAAATAACACATCTGATATGTACAGCATTTTAGTAGGATAGCAGTATTTTAAAGTGTCAAAAACAAAGTGACAGTAGCAGACTGGAACAAGAAAACCAGTGTTTTTGTACCTCATTTAATTTCAAACCTTTATTTATCCAGATTGTCCCTTGAGATCATAGATCTCTTTTTCAAGGGAGACCTGCAGAACCTACTAGTACTACCAAACAAAGTAGGCATTTTCTTTGTGCCAGTGCACCTCACAAATAAACAAGGACATTTAATAATCTTATAAAATAAATCAAGTTTCACTTTAGTTTTTCAAGTAACTGAACTCAAACTGACTAAGTCACTCACTCAGCATCATCAGACAGGTTTTTAGGAATATGAGCATGTCCACATTTCCAGGTAGAAGCTGGGATGTTTTGGAGTTTACAATATCCCCTGCTGTGGAAAAAACTCTCTCGCTTGGTACTGATGTTGCTGGGACAGCAGTGGTCACGTTAACCGAATATTTTTTTTAACAATGACGGAAAAATCTGAAAGCAGTCTGTCATTTTGACAGATTAGAACAAACTCGGAACAGCGCCAACGTTTCCCAGCGAGGCTCTGGTGTTATGCCGTGTTATGCATTCCCTCCAAAAGGAAATTATATCGTTTCCAAACCATACTTTGCCGTACAGATCACTGAAATGTCTGGAAGTTTTTGCTTTACGCTTTGCGCGCTCCCGCGAGGTGCATGCATATCTCAGTGGGCATGCAGTTCACGAGCGTGCTCTCTCTCTCCCCCCCCCCTGTCAGCGCGACACGTTAGTGGCAAGTTCAGACCCGATGGGTAATAATGGATTATGACGGATATTTTATGATCCTGTCTGTCAAAATTACTTTTTTAACATTTTCATAGGAGTTATAACGACATCGTCTTTTATGGCGAGGGATGCGTTTCCATCGAAACGGCATATAATGAAACCCCATAATTGACGTAGAGCTGTTGAGGGCTGGACCGGTGATATACAAGCAAAGTTTGGGGGACGATGGGACCGTGTCCATTGGAGTTACAGCGACATCGTGTTTTATGGCGAGGGATGCGTTTCCATGGACACAGCTTATGATGACACCCCATTATTGACGTAGAGCTGTTGAGGGCAGGACCATTAACCATTATCTGAAGTCTACTGCTCTGAGCATGTCAGTTGGAGTTATGACATCATCGTGTTCCATGACACAGGTGTTTATATTTGAGCTAAGACGTGTCCAGAGATCAAAGGTTTCCATGGTGATCAAAGAAATGTGGTAAAGGCTCAAATTTGTTAAACAACACATTTGTAACAGGTTTGTTAATTGACCAAAAAATATGAACAGTTGGAAGATTGAAAATGGGATTATTATTAGGATTATTTGTAGGTCATTGAAAAGTAGAATCATTTAGAAAGATGTGAACATTGAAGTTTCGATTTTAGAAAAGATGACACTGTAGTGCATCGCTGGTTTTAAAAGTGATTTATAAGAGTCATGTTTAAGATTTGCAATACTTAAAACGTTTATAAAGTTCCTCTGAGTGTTTGTCGTTAGTTAGCTGATAAAATGTTAGGGATATATACCTTGACATATTGACTACAAGAGCTTGAATCAAACAAGGAAACTTGTATTTGAAAGATTAACTGACATAGCAACAGTCGCACGTGGTATATAAGTGGTGTGGCCAGGGCCGGCCTTGACCAATTTGCTGCCCTAGGCAAGATGTTAGATGGCGGCCCCCCCCGCGGCCTCACAGAAAACTCCAATGTTAATAAAATCAGAAGCTGTATACGTTTTTTGGGAGATTTATTTATTTTAACACAAATACAAATTTAAAACCTATAATTGCAGTCAGCAGCCTCGCCAACACACCAGTGCTTTCTAAAGGCCTATTCACACATGGCCCCTCCTCTTGCTCCCTGCTGAGGTCAGACAGGGCAACAAGTTGCTCCTCTGCTGACAGGCACACAATCCACCTGTACTGATATACAGTCCGTGAGAGACTAATTGTCTCACCTTAAAGAGCTGGATGTGTAAGAAGTACAACCCAGAAACATTTAATAATTTAAAACAAAAGCTGCTTTGCTGAACACTAACACATACTACTTCTGGGTAGCAAAATCTTTGCTATCAATCACTTCAGTCTTTGTTAAAAGCAAGATTTAGCCAAAATCCAACCATTAAAATACTACAGGCCTCTATCTCACACCTTACCTTAGCCTGACTCTCCTTGCCTTTCTTGAAGCAAAATTATCTATGACATCATCATAAGACAGTTGTTTTGAGACCACATGGTTGATGCTTATGATGGATAGTCCACTGAGACGTTCTTGTCCCATAGAAGCTCTCTTGATGAAATCTCTCATCAAGTGAAGAGAGGGCTGTATCCACAACCACATTAAAAAAATGTGTGAAGTGCATCATCAATAGGCTCATCTGGAGACTCATAACCAAACTGCCGTTTTGTGGATCTCAACCGCTTTTGTTTGAGAACAGCCTCCACGTTCATCTCCTCACACATCTCCTTTGCAGTTGTCTGTGCATCAGCAAATCCAGTCCTTCTGTAGCAGATGAGGGAATCTCCTGTTTTCTTCAGCAGGTCGACAGCCACATCACAGCATGGAGGGTGACTGCATCAGTTTGCTCACATGCTCGATCTTGTAGAGGATGTCATACCATATGGTTGTGCAAATGGCAAAACGGTAAGATCCAATCTCCTCAGCCAAAGACTGGGCTTCAACCCTCAACACAGGGTCTGCAGTTGTTTCCCTCACCTCCAGAAGAGCCTCTCTGATTTGCCCAGCCTGGTACTTTACTGCCTCAACGCTTTTTATCCTGCTTTCCCCATCTGGTCTCTGACCACGATTTCAGGGTTGTTTTGAAATGTTTCAGCAGGATGTCCCATCTATGCGTGGAGGCCGAGAAGAGTCTGTACAACTTTGTTCAATAGCCAAAGTAGCCTATATCATCTGGTGAGCTCTTTGCAGCATCAGCTACCACCATATTTAAGGTGTGAGCACCACAAGGGACAACAAAACCTCTTGGGTTCTGCCGAAGCAACCTAGCCTGAACACCTTTATTCTTACCCTTCATGTTGGCACCGTTGTCATATGACTGTTCTCTGCAGTCCTCAAAGGGATGTTAAGTTCCTCCAGCCTTTTGAGAATGAGAAATGTTAAACTTTCCCCTGTTGACTGCTCTGCCACAAAAAAGCCCAGGAAATGTTCTTTAACCTGTGGTTTGTCTTCTAGTGATACCCTCACAATAACAGAGAGTTGTTCTTTATGACTCAGATCAGGAGTGCAATCCAAAATGATGGAGAAATACTTACAAGTTTTTATCTCTTCCACAATTGTGTCCAGTATTTTAGAGCTGATTGAGTCAATCAGTTCATTTTGAATTATTTTGCCCATATAATGTGTGTGACTGCCAGCTCCACTTTCCACCATACCAACATGCTGCTTCATGACTGGATCGAAATTTGGCCATAAGCTCCACTTCTTTTAAAAAGTTACCATTGTCTGGTTGGTTTAATGTGTCTGTGGACCCCCTCAGAGCCAAGTTTCTCTCTGCTAAGGACTGAATTATCGCCAAGAGTTGGGTGAGAACGTCGCGCCACCTATTTCTCTCAGCCTGAGCAAGGGCCATCTCTTGCATATCTATTATAAGCCCCCTGGCAAGACGGACGTCTAACTCCTTCCATGTTGCCATGTTTGTGTTGTGCTCCTTGCTTTCTTCATGTACCTTGAGCAAGTGACTTGCATTTTTCCAGTCCTTTAGTCCTTCCCTATTGAGTTTGTAATTTCTCTGTGAAAACATTTTTCAGCAGAAGCAGTGCAAGCTATCATTCTTTTTTTAATACATCAACCAGCTTCTTTTGATTTTTTCTCCGTTGATTAAGACTCTGTTAAAATAGTCCTGGTTTCACTTAACATGGTCCACTCTGAACAAACTCTGTCCTATAATTATCAGTAAGAACAGATGGCCAGTCGGCAGGGTCTATTGGTGAAGCCTTTATCCCCGATGCTGTATCACTTGGCTCTGCTGAGGTGGAGGGGACAGGAGCTCTTGATGCTGCTGCAGTGCTGGGCTCTGCTGAGGTGGAGGCGAGAGGAGCACTTGATGCTGCTGCAGGGCTGGGCTCTGCTGAAGTGGAGGGGACAGGAGCTCTTGATGCTGCAGTGCTGGGCTCTGCTGAGGTGGAGGGGACAGGAGCGCTTGATGCTGCTGCAGGGCTGGGCTCTGCTGAGGTGGAGGGGACAGGAGCGCTTGATGCTGCTGCAGGGCTGGGCTCTGCTGAGGTGGAGGAGACAGGAGCGCGTGATGCTGCTGCAGTGCTGGGCTCTGCTGAGGTGGTATGAGGCCCAACATATTTCAAAAGTGCATCTGGAGAGAGAAGAGAAGTATATGTGACCATCAAGAGATGCATTATATTTGCTAGACCTAAGACATATTATAGAAATCAGAAAACAGGAGCAGCTCACAAAATAATTAGAATATCATGGAATATATTGCCTCCATACCATGTAGAATTGATGCATTTATCTCTGCAAAAGGAGCCCCGACAAAGTATTGAGTACATATTTGAATAAACTTTTCAGAAGATCGAAATATCTGTATTATAAATGCTTATCTAATATTATACGCGATACAGGATTATTGATTTTCATGATCTGTAAGAATCACAATTTTGAAATATTTCACTTCATGCATAATGAATCTAGAATATATGAATTTGTTTTATTAAATTAAAGAAAAACAGTTCTATGATATAGTTATTCTTTTAGATGCACTTGTAGATTCTGCGACTTACCAGATGGCAAAGAAGCAGTTACATACATTGTAATATAGCATATTAAAGATAAAGGCTAAGGTATGCAGTATTTACAGTAGTGACAAGCATTTTAAGACTGATGTAAACTTTACACTATTGATTATTGAACATACTTTATCAATCAATCAATGTTTATTTATATAGCCCAATATCACAAATGTTACATTTGTCTCAGTGGACTTCACAGTTTGTACAGAATATCAGTATGACAATACGACACCCTCTGTCCTTAGACCCTCACATCGTACAAGGAAAAACTTCCCGAGAAAACCCCACAGTTTAAAGGGAAAAATGGGAGAAACCTCAGGGAGAGCAACAGAGGAGGGATCCCTCTCCCAGGACGGACAGACGTGCAATAGATGCCGTGTGTAAATTGAAAAGATAATACATTTGCAACATAGGTAATCCAAATGTTTGGAAATGCATGTGTGTATAATAAGAAGATGAATCCACGAGGATATCCATCCAGGACTTATGATCCAGGACCAGCCACGACTCAAGATCCAGGACTCGCAATCCATGACACAGGACCGCAGGATCATCCATGACTCCGGATCCCGGCGTATATAGACACCAAAAAGAAAGAAATTTGGGGAAGCTGGGTTAATCGGAACATGAGAGTACACAGGTATAGACAGAGAGAAGGAAGAAGTAAGATGTCCCCCGACAAACTAAGCCTATATCAGCAAAACTAGGGGCTGAATCTAATCAGCCCTAACTATAAGCTTTATCAAAAAGGAAGGTCTTAAGCGCACTCTTAAAAACGGATAGGGTGTCTGCCGTCCGAACACAAACTGGAAGCTGATTCCACAAAAGTGGAGCTTGATAAGAAAAGGCTCTGGCTCCCATTGTACTTTTAGAGACTCTAGGAACAACCAACAACCCTGCATTCTTGGAACGCAATGCCCTAGTAGGACAATAGGGTATAATGAGTTCTTTAAGGTAAGATGGCGCCTGCCCATTAAGGGCTTTGTAGGCGAGAAGAAGAATTTTAAATTCTATCCTGTGTTCTATAGGGAGCCAGTGTAAGGCAGCCAGAACAGGAGTAATGTGTTCCCTTTTCCTAACTCTGGTTAGTACACGAGCTGCAGCATTTTGAATCAGCTGAAGCGACTTGACTGACTTCTTGGTACACCCTGATAATAAGGAGTTACAATAATCCAGCCTTGAAGTAACAAATGCATGGACTAGTTTCTCTGCATTGTTTTGAGGCAAGATATGCCTGATTTTTGCAATGTTACGTAGATGGAAGTAGGCGGTCCTTGAAATTGATTTTATGTGGGCGTTAAAGGATAAATCCTGATCAAATATAACACCAAGATTCCTTACAGTCTCACTGGAGGCCAAATTAATGCCATCCATAGTTAATATATCTTTAGATAATTTGTTTCGTAGATTCTTCGGGCCAAGTACAATAACTTCAGTTTTGGTCGTGTTTAACATCAAAAAATGTAAGGTCATCCACATTTTTAAGTCCTTGAGGCAGTCTTGAATTTTATTTAGATGATTAATTTCATCAGGCTTGACTGATAAATATAGTTGAGTATCATCCGCATAACAATGAAAGTTTACAGAATGATTCCTTATAATATTGCCTAACGGAAGCATATATAGGGTGAACAAAATAGGTCCAAGCACTGAGCCCTGTGGCACTCCATGGCTAACTTTGGTTTGCATGGAAGATTCATCGTTGACACGTACAAACTGAGAGCGTTCAGATAGATAGGACCTAAACCAGCCTAAAGCAGTTCCCTGTATGCCAACTAAGTGCTCTAGTCTTTGCAATAGGATATCATGGTCGATAGTATCAAATGCAGCACTAAGATCGAGCAAGACAAGAATAGAGACAAGTCCCTTGTCAGAGGCTATTAGAATGTCATTTGTGACTTTAACCAGAGCTGTCTCTGTGCTATGTTGTGTTCTAAAGCCAGACTGAAAATCTTCAAATAGATCATAGTTTTTTAAGTAATCACACAGCTGTTTTGCGACTGCTTTCTCAAGAATTTTTGAGAGGAACGGAAGATTAGAAATAGGTCTATAGTTGGCTAAAACCTCTGGATCGAGGTTGTGCTTTTTAAGAAGCGGTTTTATCACTGCTACTTTGAAAGATTTTGGAACATAGCCTGATAATAAAGACATATTCATAATATTTAATAAAGAAGTGCTAATTAATGGAAAAACTTCTTTTAACAGCTTAGTTGGAATCGGGTCTAAGATACACGTTGATGGTTTAGAAGAGAGAATCATTGAATTTAATTGTTCAAGGTTTATGGCTGAAAAGCATTCTAGTTTACTATCTAGTGTAATATTATTAGAACTTACGTTTCCGGGAGCTGTTGATAACACTATACTGGTCAAAGGCAAGAGGTCATTGATTTTGTTTCTAAGAGTAACAATTTTACCGTTAAAAAAGCACATAAAATCATTACTACTGAGTGCTATGGGAATAGAAGGCTCAGTCGAGCTGTGGCTCTCTGTCAGCCTGGCTACAGTGCTGAAAAGAAATCTTGCATTATTCTTATTCTCATCTATTAATGAAGAGTAGTATGCTGCTCTCGCTTTACGCAGTGCTTTCTTATATTCATTGAGAGTAATATGCCAAATTAAACGAGATTCTTCAAGTTTAGTGGAACGCCATATCCTTTCAAGTTGTCTCGACTTTTGCTTTATTTTGCGGGTTTCGGCATTATGCCATGGAGCTAATCTATGTTGTTTTATTTTCTTCTTTTTCAAAGGAGCAACAGAGTTTAATTTTATTCGCAGCGCATCTGTAGCACTATCAACAACATGATCAATTTGGGGTGGTGTACATTTTGTATAAGTTTCCTCCCCTACATGCAGACATGCTATAGAGTTAAGTATTGGTGGAATCTCTTCCTTAAATTTGGCTATAGCACTAACAGATAGGTTTCTGCTGCAGGAGCTTTTGGCTAATGCTTTGTAGTCTAGTAACAGTACTTCAAAAGTTACTAAGAAACGGTCGGATAAAGCAGGATTATGCGGTTCGACTAATAGTTGCTCAATTTCAATACCATAAGTCAGAACAAGGTCAAGAGTGTGATTATAGCAGTGGGTTGGTTTATTTACACTCTGACAGAAACCAACAGAATCTAATATAGAGTTAAATGCAACAGTAAGGCTATTTTTATCATCGTCAACATGAATATTAAAGTCACCTACGATAATTACTTTATCTGTTTTAAGTACCAAAGCTGATAAAAACTCAGAGAATTCTGATAAGAACTCTGAATAAGGACCTGGTGCACGGTACACTGTAAAAAATAAGATTGGCTGCAAAGTTTTCCAGGTCGGATGCGTAAGACTGAAAATGAGGCTTTCAAAGGAGGTATAATTTAATTTTTGTTTAGTATTGATAAGTAAACTTGAGTCAAAGATTGCTGCAACTCCACCTCCTCGGCCCGTGCCTCGGGCAATATGAGTATTGATATGGCTGGGTGGAGTGGCCTCATTTATGCTGACATATTCTTCATGTCTCAACCAAGTTTCAGTGAGACAGCATATATCAATATTATAATCTGATATTAAATCATTTACCAGTATTGCTTTAGATGCTAGAGATCTTATGTTTAAGAGACCACATTTAATCTTCCTGTTTTGTTGCACTGTAGTAGTTGTTACATTTACTTTTATTAGGTTATTATGTATGACACCTCTATTAGGTTTTACCTTAAATTGTCCTTGGGCAGACACACACACCGTTAATATTGGGTATTTTATTGGGGTCGGGATTCCTATGGATGACTGCCTAGGAGAGAGCGCAGAGAAGCGTGTAAGACTGCGACTCTGCCTCCTGGTCTCAACTCCAGTTTGTCATGGATTAAGTCCACAGAGCCCTGAAATGTTTGCCGAAATGAGATTTGCACCTTCCAAAGTAGGATGAATGCCGTCTCTCTTAATCAGACCAGGTTTTCCCCAGAAGGCTGTCCAATTATTCACGAAGCCCACATTGTTTGCTGGGCACCACCAAGACAACCAGCGCTGAAATGATGACATGCGGCTATACATGTCATCATTGATCAGATTGACTTTAGACAGCATAAACTGTAAGGCAATACAATTAAAGGCCTACAACTATAAATTATTGAGGGGATGTAAAAGGAATAGCATTTTAATGACTATCATTATTACTACTAGCCTATTACTACAAGCAGGGCAAACACCTCAACAGATATAGTAGATGATATATAGCCGGTGATGTAACTCTTTCCAAATGTCCCTGTCACGGCTGGAGGGCAAGGTAGCAGAATCTCCAAATTCAAAAATACTTTTATTGCAAAAACTAGCAACAAAGTAGAAATAAGGCAAGGCAAAAAAACACAAAAATCCTTGAGAAGTGACTTAAGAGGGAACTCGAGAGGAGACTTGAGAGGGGACTCGAGAAGAGACTCGAGAGATGACCTGAGAAGGAACTTGAGAAGAGACTCGAGAGGGGACTCGATAGGGGACTTGAGAGGGAACTCGAGAGGGAACTCGAGAGGTGACTTGAAAGGAGACTCGAGAGGGAACTTGAGAGGGGACTCGAGAGGGAACTTGAGAAGGGACTTGGAAAGGGACTCGAGAGGGGACTTGTGTCGGTCTGTACGCCGACAGGGCACAGGGTGCTGGATTCGGCAAGAACGCCAACAGGACACGGGGAGCTGGCATCGGCCGGAGAGCCAACAGGTGACGAGGAGCTGGAGTGGGCCGGACCACCGACAGGACACGGGGGGCTGGCGTCGGCCGGGGAGCCAGTACTGGAGCCGAAACTGTGGCCGGAACCATGGCTGCTGGGGCCGGAACCATGGCTGCTGAGGCCAGGACTGAGGCTGGAACCATGGCTGCTGGGGCCAGAATTGGGGCTGGAACCATGGCTGTGTAGGCCGGTTCTGGAGCCGGAACCATGGCTGCAGGGGCCGGTACTGGAGCCGGGACAGGAGCCAGTACCATGGCTGCTGGGGCCTCTACTGGAGCCAGAACCATAGCTGCTGGGGCCGGTACTGGAGCCGGAACCATGGCTGCTGGGGCCTGTACTGGAGCCCAAAGCATGGCTTCTGGGGCTCGGGCTGCTAGCCTGGACTTGTGACTCCTTCTCTTAGGAGCCTTTTGGAGGCTCCGTGGACCTCCAAAAGCCAGACGAGTACCCGTGAATGGATCCTGGACAGGAGCAGGAAATGGGGAAGAAGCCGGGGCTGACTCCAGACAGAACACACCGAGACGTATGGTGTCAGGTTGGTAATTGGGAGGCAGGGGGCTAGCATGCCTGGGGCTAGCAGGCCGGGAATCACATGTCGGGAGGAAGTCCATAATCCAGCCAGGTAAGAACCTCACAAAACATGGTCTCTCTGTTGCCATCTGGTGCGCCTCTGCCAGAGCAGCCTCTTTCTGCTCAACACTGGACGCTCCCCTCCACCTACCATAGCAGAAAGCCAAAGAATAGATAAATTGATGTAACTCCACCTCAAATTGATAATCTGCTGGGTCCATCTTGGTGGGATTATTCTGTCACGGCTGGAGGGCAAGGTACACAGGACCCAAAAGCAGAATATTCAAATTAAAAATAGTTTTATTGCAAAAACTAGCAACAAAGTAAAAATAAGGCAAGGCAAAAAAACACAAAAATCCCTCTGAACAGAAAACCTTCCAACAACATAAAGTAATCCCACAAAGACCAACAGAAAAACCAGAACCTAAATGCACACAAACTAATCAACTGAACAAGACACAGGTGAGAGGGGAGGAGACAACACCGGGCACCAGGCGGACACAATCAGCAGAAACAGACAAGACGGGAGGGGAAACACAGAGACAGGAAACCAAAGACAGAACCAGACATGACAAAAACACAACACAGACAGATCGTCCCTGAATTTAAGGTGGTAGTAACGGTATTAATTTATGTTAACTCTAAATGTACTTAACTATTGATTAGCAAACAAACGACCTTGCTATTGTCTAAAAGTAAGCTAGCAAGTTAAAACTGTTCCATCAACGGTAACTACAATTCCTTTTTTGACTTTGTTTAATCAGTCAGTGACACATGCATGAAAAAGCAGCAGAATATTTGAACTGAAAACTTTAGAACTAAAAGCATACGTCACCAATAATGTCTAAAATATGCGGAACATGTTGAAGTCAGTATGAAGTCTCCATCCGACGGTAAATGAGACAGTCTGTTAAACTCCAGTTACCACGTCATTAGTCTGCTGCTCTAATTATGTCAGTTGGAGTTATGACATCATCGTGTTCCATGACACAGGTGTTTATATTTGAGCTAACGACGTGTCCAGAGATCAAAGGTTTCCATGGTGATTAGTGAGAGGAAAGCATTTTCATTGTTCTGAATGAGAGATAAACCTGTTACATGTGAACGTTTTGTTGAAGAACCGTAACAGATATCGGTGACATTTCAAAGCGTGAATCATGTTAAGGAACTTGGCCATCTGAAGTGTACTTTTTGTGTACTTTTGGGTTAATAATATGGCCTTTTTGGCAGATTAACTAAAGGTGTGCGGCTGCTGTGGTGGGGAAAGAGCAGCCTGAATTTACAGTGGAGTTTAATGGAGACATGTTGAAAGTTTTTGTCACATCATGCCCTCAAGAGGCATTTTGTTTAATTATTTTTGCCTAATTATTTTTTATCTTTCAAGCTACGAGATGTTCTCCTACGTTTGTCATGAAAAATTATGTCTCAGTAATGTAGGTTTGGGAATTATGGCAGGTTTAAAAGAAAATATGAAGGCAAAATCTGTCCTCCAATCTAGCTGTGACATCACGCACTCTAAAATCTGAAGAAGGCCTCTTTACCAAGGTCTGAACAATGTTTAATATAATTTAATAATGCCAGAAAGATGTGTGACATTTTAAAGTTGGAATGAGGTTTCTGAGTGAAAGTATGAAGGAGCAGTTAGCAGTTGAAGAAGGAGCAGTTGAAGTTGCATGGAGATTGTTGGAGTCTGAAGAGTTCTCCATTGACTTCCATGTTCAAAATGGGATGTGTTATGGGATGTATCTCTGGAATTATGAAAGTTATGAAGGATACAAGTAATAGCCATTGATTCCCGACCGAGCTGAACGTTTTGATGTTTGAACGGAGTTTCTACGATGTTCAACGTGGGAGAAGAAGCAGCGCAAAATAACCCGGCGGAATAATAAAGAATTTTGTGCGTAGCATAACAGATGGTGGAATGCTGTGTCAGCATTCCCACTAAATAAAGGTGACGTCTAAAAGCTGTTTGCCAACCGCCCTTAAACAACTAATGAAGAACAAGAAGCAAACACGAACAACAAAACGAACAAAAATACAAGAAGAAGAAAAGTTAGTATGGCAATTTCAGATAACACACAGGAGCTAGAAGACCCACCTGCTTCTTTTAAATCAGCTGTGTGGGAACATTTTGGATTCCCTGTGGACTACAATAACGATAGATTGCGAGTGGTGGATCGGACGAGGATGGTGTGTCGGCGATGTTCGACAGCGGTGCGGTATGCTTATGGTAACACACGCCAAACATGCTGAATCATATCAGAAGGCATCACCCAGATTTGCCAATCACCGGAGCCCGGCAAAAGACAACAGCAGTTCAACAGCTTATCCCCGCTGTTTTTAAGAAGCCAATAGACATGAAAGCCGTGAGACCAAAATAAATAACGGAAGCTATTGTATTGGCATATATATTTCAACGGCTATGCGCCCTTGAAACACTCTTATTATTTATTTTGTAATATTTTCAAGACATTCTTTTTAGTTTTACAGCTTGATGAATCCTTTTTGTTTGACATCAGTCATTATAGATAATATGGCCATCTGAGTATGTGTGGTACTGTTTGTGTTTTTTTTTTAACTGTGTAATACAGTTAATTATTCAAAATGTTAGAGTTCCTTATTTTTCTACTGAAACTTGTACTAGTGTTCAAAAATAAATAACAAGAAACCTGGAATTATGCATTTGGAACTTTTTTGTTGCTTTTTCTTGTTGTACCAAATACCTTGACCCCCAAACCGAGGTACGTACCGAACCGTGAATTCTGTGAACCGTTACACCCCTAGTACGTACATTTCTGTTTTTGACCAGTACATAACTGCGTGTATACTTACTGTAGGTTCACAGTATCTATAATAATTTTAAAATCGCATCAATGCAATTTAAATGTACATAATCATATAGGATATCACTCAGTCAGGACTCTCATTACTTGAGACTTAATGGTCACCTATTATGCAAAATGCACTTTTTGATGTCTTTTATACATAAATATTTCCCCGGTGTGTAATGAGAATCACAAAGTGTCAGAAAATACAACCCTCTCTCTTTTCATCATTACCCACGTCTCTAAAAACAGGGGTACAGCGGAGCTGATCCAGATTTTCTAAGAACTTCACACCATTACTAAAATGTGGGCTGGCTTTACAGTACACTGAACTCCTGGCAACAGCCCAACCTATCAGCTAGGCAACCCATATACAGTTGCCTAGCTGAATCACCTCCCGCAGCTGTATGTCTGTTTATTCAGCAGAGTGTCTACGGGAGAGACTTAGAGTAAAGATGTTATATACATAATACATACAATGGCACTGTTCTAGTGGTAAACACTGAATAAAGAGCATGCCAAGATGTGTGCTGTATCAGAAACAATGCACAACATGTTTTGGAAGTAATATGGTCTGTGTTTACATTAGCAAGCATCGCTAACACTCAGAGCTAACGCTATACTGGAGAGAATATGATTAAAGAAGCCGGATATAAAAGGTACTGTCCTTGTGGTAATCGGCGAGATAGAAATTGTTTGAACTCCATACTGTTTCAGAAATAGTGCTTGATTTGGTTTGGAACATAATATGGCATTTAATTAGGGCAGTGTTTTAGCTGAGTTTCTGCCGGTAGACACCCTTCTATTCACTGCTTGCATGCATACGCCCAAAAATGACTGGGCCAGCAGCAGCAGCCCAGTGACATTACAAGGGCCAGACCCAGAATAAGCACTTTTGTAACAGAGCTGAAATAGAGGGGTATGAGGCATGCTTCGATGGGGGATGTGTTTCGTATTTTGAGCAAAACACTTCAGAGACATGTTTTGTATAGATATGGCCCCATAGTATATTGTTCAAATATAGCATAATAGGTGAGCTTTAAATGAATACTAATAAAAACATATCCAAACCCCAAAACCTGTTTTGTATCAAGGTCCAAATGACAATGTGGTGAAAAGATAACTAATTATCGTTTCATTTTCTCTTCATCATTTCTCTTTTCTTCCTCTCTTTCCCTCTCATCTCATCCTTCTCAGGTGAGACCCAGGTCTGCTTCAGGTATTACGATGGCGTCAGCGGAACACTTAGGGCAACGACTCCCAGCATAACCATAAAGAAGGCTTCTGCACCTGTGAGTCCGACCAAACATCATGGCTTTATTTTGACGTATGCGGCTTTCTGAGATGTATAATAATAATAATAATAATACATTACAGTTATAAAGCGCTTCTCCTGGTGATCAAAGCGCGTACAAGCAATTAAAACAAAATAACAACAAAAGTAAAAAGTGCTAAGCTAGGTGAAATAAGGGCGAGGGGTTAGCGGATTAGGAGTTGAAGGCAAGAGTGATAAGGTGAGTTTTGAGGGATTGTTTGAATGATGTGAGATTGTTGGCAGATCTAACGTGGCTGGGGAGGGAGTTCCAGAGTGTGGGGGGGGCTGCAGCGAAGGCCCTGTTACCCCAGTTCTGGAGCTTTTCCCCTGATGGGCTGCAGTAGGTTAGCTTCAGCAGACTTAAGGCGACGGGTGGGGGTGTGTCGTTGGATGAGGTCACAGAGGTAGGGGGGGGCAAGGTTGTTGAGGGCTTTGAATGTATGTAATGTATGGCGCTTCGATGGTCTCTAAGTATTGTGTGTCTGTTGAATGGCAGCCTGGCCTCTTTATTTCTATTCACTTCAGTCAGTCATGTCAATCAACCTTAGTGGTGAAGAAGCTACTTTGTATTTGTACCTTGCAAGGCAATAACCTATTCTTGAAGTAGCTATGCTACATTCACACATAACAGGAATGGACTATTGACATGCTCTGCTCTTGAAAGGAGTCTTATAATAACACTAAAAAAAAGCTTGGCTGGGGCAGGATGCTGGGGCGGGATGGCGGGGCGCTGAGGCAGGGTGCTGGGGCAGGGCGCTGGGGCAGAGCGCTACTGGAATAGCACAGCGTCTTTCTGGAAATATAGATGTTTACGACATGAAGCACTTATGTGGCCACTCAAAGTAAATCTGGGTGCTCTGAAAAAAGATGTATAGACCCTCACAACGTAACTTAATCAATTTCAATGTTAGAAATAAATTGGTAAACATTTTGGTACAAACCTATAACAAACACAATTTCAGCAAGGCATGCAAATAAGGATACAAAAAATGGGAGTAAGAAGGACCATAAATATAGAGGGAGGAATTTATTTGGATGTTAAGTTCAAATATCAAGAAGGTTTCTCCAGAATCGCACACTTCAGCTTAAAGGAATAGTAACATTGGTTTGTGGTGAATCTCAGCAACTAGTCAGAATAAGAATTACGTTTATTACAAGGTAAGTTTTAACTAATAGACATTTAAGAACAAATACAGTGGAAGCACATTATAAAAAGGAATTTAAAAACAGGCATTTAAAAAGCAAAGACAATAAAATCAACACAACAGGTATAAAATACATGGATAAAAAGCCATACTGCAGTTTGAATTTGAACAACTCATCCAAATGCAGCGTCAAAAAGATTAGTTTTTAATCTCAATTTAAAAGTATCAACAGTTGCAGCTAACCTGCAGTATTCATGCAGTTTGTTCCAGATGGTCGGGGCATAACAACTAAATGCTGCTTCTCCATGTTTAGTTCTTACTCTTGTAGCAGAGAGAAGACCCATCCCAGAAGACCTGAGACTCCTGGATGGTTCATATTTTTGCAGGAGATCATTAATATAATTTGTTCCTAAACCATTTAGTGCTTTAAAAACCTGCAACAGTACTTTAAAATCAATTATTTGGCAGACTGGAAGCCAGTGTAAAGACTTCAGTACAGGACTGATGTGATCCACTCTTTTAGTGTTTGTGAGGACATGGGCAGCAGCGTTCTGAATCAGCTGCAGCTTTACTTTATGTTTATTCAACCATATGCAGATCCATTTTACATTGTTGAAATAAAAAAGCAAACAATTACTTACAGTTCAGCAAACACAGAGAATTATACATCATGGTATCCTAAAAGTTTCATCCAAACAAAGACGAATGAGAGAATATTGAATCGGCAACACACAAATAAATAAAAAATAAACAAGAATTAGTTTTGTTCAAGTCCACCCTTATCTTTACAGCACCTTTTCACAATTGTAGCCCAAAATTATCGATTACAGGAATCCATCTATTTACAAACACATCCAACTTCATCTGGAGTCTTCCTGTTATTTTTTCCATTGAGAACACCATCTCGCCACTGACGTACACTGAAAAAATTGATACTTTGGATAAATAACTTTCGCACATTTTTTACAGCTAATTTCTTTAGTTTATTCCAAATACATTTTTTAACCTACATTTTTTTATTTGAGTCAAGTAAAAGATATTGCTTCCGTCAAAGACAGGGGTTTTCAAAGTGTGGGAAGGTGAGCCTCCCCTCAGAGAACATAAGAACAGCCGCGCCCCCCCTCCCAATTATTATTGCTGTTATTATTATTATTGCTGTTATTATTATTATTGTTGCTATAATGCAGGGGTATTCAATTGCATTTCAAAGAGGTCCAGTAAGAAAAATGTAATAAAATGCTCTGTTTTCGCTGTCTACCTTCCGCCATTTGAAATTACTCCGACTGCTTCTCTCCTCTTGTCTCGTCTCTGTGTTTGAATCTATCGTGCTGACTGCACCGATTTGATTGGCTGAGTAGCGTCACCTCCTTAAAACATTAAACAATAACTTTTTAAAACATTTTTATTTTTAGGTTTTAAACATATTGTATAAAACCCCCAATACTTGGACTATTCCTTGCACCCCTCTAGAATAAGCCCGAATGGTCTCAACCATATTGCATCAGTAACGTGCACTTGTTGTTATAACAAGATCGCAAGGACGCTGGTAGCGATCGGAAAATTGAGTGTTGTTCAGTTTGTGTGTTGTGGAACATGCGTGTCCGTGCATGAAAATATACCACACACCCAATTACAATTGCATGTTCAATTCACTACCCTGGAAGTTAATACAGTTGTTAAAGTTGGAACAGCCTTTGGACAGCCGTTCTTCCTTGCATGTCAGTCGCCGACATCTTCTTACAGAGGAAAGGCACATCTAGCTGCAGCACGAACCGTATATTTCCACACGCCATGTTGTCAAGACATTTTTTTTTTTAACATTTTCAACATCGTGGATACATCCTTATATGCTCCCGGTAACACACTGAACGTCAACTTTTCCTCCTTATTACACTCACCCCTACTTTAGTGGGAACAATGAGTCTGCGTCTTTGATGCACAGAGGAATAAACGCAGATCATCCTCTGGCTGCAGCCTTTACCGGCACTTGCTTTTGATCAAAGTCAATGCGGAAAACCTGCACTCACACAGGTAGGTGGAGGTGAAGGGAATGAGCACTTTTACAGCCTTTTTGGCGAGGTGGGGGAACTCGGTCTCCACAGACAGACAAAAGTGGGCAAGTGTCACTTTCCTCGTCTTTTTCTCGTTCTTTTGTGTCTCACGCTGCGCCTCCCCTGAAGCTCTCTGGCGCCCCCCAGGGGAGGCGCGCCTCACACTTTGAAGACCGCTGGTCTAAGATATATATTTACATTCACACAAAGTAATAAGATGATTCATTCTGAAGACCGCACAACATTTATTACTTTGTTATAACTTGATCTTTCCTTTTGGACTAACCTCATATTTATATTAGATCTAAGTAGAGTTTTTAAGTTTGTGAATTATCTTTTTTTTTAAATACTTCATTTTGTTGCAGGCAATATTTTTTATTATAGCTTAAAATATTTTTATTTTATTACAAAGCAAAAACTTGAATGCACATCAATACAATACTGTGTTTTATTTACTGTAAACAAATTACATTTTTACTTAAACTTATAACACTTTGTTTAGCTCAGTTCACATAAAGACTGAATATTCTCTTCAAAAGACCTTGACATTTTTTGGGATGTCTTTAAAATATGCATCACCTATTCTGTTTTATAAAATACTATATATTTTTAATTAAAAATAAATACATCAATAAATTAATACAATTAATTGAGTAAATTATGCTACCAATTTCCACTAAAGTATAAAGTAAATCAAGATCACTTTGACTTGTTTTTTTTAACAAAACTCTCCTGTAGCCTTAACCATATACATCAAATATATGGATATGAACATTTTAATGTATTTTGCATATCTCTCCTTTAAAATGTAAATTATGAATGCATTTAAACCTGGCTGCCTTTTACTAAAAGACTAGAATGCATGCATGACATCTTTTCTTTTTACATTTTTAAACATTTCAATGTTTGCAATATTTTCTGCAGCTCTTAATTACAACTTCAGATAAACATGTATTAGCCATTGAGAAGGGTTTAAGTAGCATTACCAGAATCTGTGAAGTCACATTCTTTTGTAACTTCAAATGAAACATACAGAGGCCAAAACAATTAAGCAATGAAAAATGCAGTTCAATCACTAGCATTGCAATCTTTGAACAAGGTTGGCCGGATAATATCCACATGTCTACCCTACTTTTATAATTTTTGAATCATAAATCTATTGATCATAAATCTATCAATTAGATTTATGATCCGACTGAACAAAACGTGATCCGTCTCTTAAATGTGTGTCAACCACAGACCTTATTTCAAGCTATTTTCCCAAATCCTATGGAGACATTGCATTTCTGTTTTGTCGAGGGAACCGGGTTTTACAACGCGTCACTGTGGCACTCTATTTCACACACTTCCCTGACTTCATCAGTAAGCTGCGCCATTGTCTCTGGAATTCCATTAGGCAGAACTAGCTTCCTGGTGTCATCGGGATTCAGAAGAATTTTTAACTTGGCTGGCGTTTTCACGGTCATGTCAGGCAACCCAAAAGGAACTAGAAAAAACAAGAACATAAACAATGGTATTACTAATAGTGCAATGATACACTGACAACTGAATGTCAGTGTATGTCTCACAATAGTGACATGCCTGGAATGACAAAGCAAATTATTGCTACCAGTAGCTCTTGCCCAATAAACATACAGATGTGAGGATTGACTTTACATGCAACAATATTAATGAAGTGCATTCTTGTATTTTTCATTTACTTGTACAATACATACTTTTTCTCCTTTAACTTTAATATTTTAAATTACCTTACTTAACATTTGGGTACCTAACTAGATATATTATCACTTGATATTAGAGTAACACAGCGTCCACACGGCAGGGTGCGTTGAAGCTTGCCGCTTGCGTGTCTGAAGCTCGACCAAAATTCAATCACATCAATCTCCCGCCCTGGACACACAAGCAAGCGGTTTGATTGGCTAGAGCTTGTAGTGGCATATGATTTGATTGGCTGATGCTTCCGTCGAAGCTTGAACAGTTGAACTTTTCTCAACTTTTGAAGCGAGCAACGGAGGCAAAGTGAAGCGACGGAAGCACAATGCAGTTCAGCAAAGCGTCACCCCATTCAAAGTGAATGGGAAGCTGGGTTGAAGCTTCAACCAGGGTTCGAGTTATAAACTGAGCTCTATGGGGTCACACACACACACACACACACACACACACACACACACACACACACACACACACACACACACACACACACACACACACACACACACACACACACACACACACACCTCTACTTGCTACAAACTTAAATATGAAAAGGTTCAACTATGCACACACATCATCTCGGCTCGCGCAGCACGCTCACAGGCGTAGATTGCGCAACCTTGGAAGTGAAGTGCAGGCATATTGTCATTCAAGAGATGCGTAGTTCTTTTGGAAAACATGTGTTTTTATTAGCCTATTTATCTCGTTAGCGTAAATAATACTCATTACATTGACACATGCATTATTTGTGATTAAAATAATGGTTGTTGGTAATGTATTACAGCCTGGTATTATTACGCCGAAGTCGGTTTTCCATGTCATCCCATTTAGCCCACAGCCCTTTCTTGACGTATGCCTCTGTCTTCCGTGGCGCTCACTCTATTCCCTGCCGTTGTTATTCTTTCATCCAGTTGGTCTATTTGCTGTTTCATCTCAGTCATGGACGATTCCAGTCTGTTAAGTGACAGTTTAGTGTCCTTAAAGGACTCACTGTTTTCTTGTCTGAGTTTTCTCAACTCCGCTAGCATCTCTGATTCACCACCTGTTGGTTCGCTGCTCATGCAACGCATACTGTCCGTTAGCATTAGCTGCTTCTGGCTAGCTTTCATTTCATCGTGTTTTCCTGTATTAGCGTTCTTCTTGATTTCTTTCTTGCTTCTTGTTAACATGGAAGTCAATGGAGAAACTTCAGACTTGAAAAATCTTCATGCGACTTCAACTGCTAACTGTTCCTTCATATTTTCACTCAGAAACCTCATTCCAACTTTAAAATGTTACACATCTTTCTGACATTATTCATGTAACACAACTTTTAAATCTGATTCATACTTTTAGAGATATTAAACATTGTTCAGACCTTGGTAAAGAGGCCTTCTTCAGATTTTAGAGTGCGTGATGTCACAGCTAGAGTGGTGGACAGATTCAATTTTGCCTTCATATTTTCTTTTAAACCTGCCATAATTCCCAAACCCTACATTCCTGAGACATAATTTTTCATGACAAACGTAGGAAAACATCTCGTAGCAAAAATAATTAAACAAAATTCCTCTTGAGGGCATGAAGTGACAAAAACCTTCAACATGTCTCCATTAAACCCCATTGTAAATTCAGCCTCATCTTTCCCCACCACAGCAGCCACACACCTTTAGTTAATCTGCCAAAAAGGCCACATTATTAACCCGAAAGTACACAAAAATTACACTTCAGATGTTCAAGTTCCTTGACATGCTTCACGCTTTGAAATTTCACCGATATCTGTTACGGTTCTTCAACAAAACGTTCACATGTAAGAGGTTTATCTCTCATTCAGAACAAGGAAAATGCTCTCCTCTCACTGATTACTGCACACCACTCCAGGACAGTTTTGAGATTTCTTCAATTGCCGTTGCCATGGCAACACAATGCTCACCATGAAACACGGTTTTCTCATAACTTCAGTGAAAAATGCTTCAAACGGCCCAAAACTTCACAGGTTTGTTAACGATGCAGCCATCAACGCATCTAAGCGTATTATGGGATGTCATCAAATGCCGTTGACATGGCGACAGATCATTCGCCATCAAGTTAGTTAAAAAGTTTGCAGTTCAAATATTCTCCTGCTTTTCCAAGCCTTATTACCCTATTTTCTTCTCTCATCACACATTCAATCCCCCAGTGTTCATGTATCATTTCAATCTAAATTCTTCACTTTCTTCTTACACATTACATTTCAGCATAGCAGTTTAGCGTCAGCTTTTCAGCAAAAAGCATTCCCACTAGCAATTTCTTCAGGAATTGCATTCTCTAGTTCAGTCTCGTGTTCATTTGTCGGATATCTCTTGGGTTTTGACTATTTTAATCACGGGTCTGACGGAGCTGGGGAATCAAGCGTCTGTTTTCGCCATCATGTAACCGGAAGTCCCAGCTGCAGCTTTCTAATGGATTTTTTGTGAGCCCTGTGAAGACACTATTACAGTAGTCAAGAAGATAAAAGAAACTGAAGATAAAAGCATCAACAAGCTTTTCTAAATCCTGTTGTGACATTAGTCTTTTGTTCTTCAGGTGATAGTATGCAGACTTAATAACTGTTGTAATGTGACTGTTAAAATTCAGGTATGAGTGCATCACTACACCTAGATTTCTAGCTTTAATCGTTGTTTTGTAGTCTGCCGACTGAAGCTCTGAGATGACTTTTAATCTTTCCTTCTTTGCTCCAAAAACAATGATCTCAGTTTTCTCATTGTTCAATTGGAGAAATTCCTACTCATCCAGTCATTGATGTGCTCAATGCACTTGCTCAGTGTTGTAATCGGAGAATAGTCTCCTTTAAATACATCTGGGTGTCATCTGCATAGATATAATAACTTAGATCGTTGTTTTTCATAATCTGAGCAAATGATAGCATATGAGGAGTTCTTTTCCAAAACGCTATACATCCATTTTAATAGTTTTCAGGAAAATGACATTTTTTACCTAGACCCACAGATTTTGTTAATATTACATTTATCCTGTTAAAATTGTTTTTTGGCTCAGTCTGAACATATTGAACAATGATTATTAAATCAAACAACAATATTGTTGATTAAATCAAAGTTTTTTATTTTTATTTTTTCAAAACGCTATAAATCCATCCATTTTTTTCAAAACGCTATAAATCCATCCATTTATTTTAATTGATGGTTTATGTCTTTTTTTGTTTAAACGAGAAAATGCAACATATGATATCAGGGACTCATACTATAAATGAATATAAATCAAATAAGTGCAAATACATGAAATAAATAAAACCCAAATGAAATAAATAGTAACATAAACTAAATAGTAAAATAAAATAAATATTTGCAATTTGACATTTCAATATTGTCCAATTTATAACAATAAATAAAACATACAAATACCACTATTAAAACAATGTTAAAAATACATTCAAATCATTTAGTAACACATTTAGGCCAATAGTCATTCAGTGCCGAACCTGTAAAAAGTAATGATAGTAATGATAACGATATTCAATAGGCAAGTCATTCAGTAATACATTCAGTAAGGCATTCAGTAAAGTGTCGAATCCGTAAAAAGTAGGACATCATCTTTTGCCTGGTAACTCTCTCCGTGGTGTTTGAGGCAGTCACTCAGCGCAGAAGCAATCATATTGCTTTCTTTGCTACCCTCATTCTCCTGCCACACAGACCAATGGACATCATCTTTTGCCTGGTAACTCTCTCCGTGGTGCACAACCACACCAAACAGGTACAGATACATCTGCCGCGAGTAATAGGCCTGTCCTCTTGGGTTTTTTGGAAGGACCATGTTTTGCATCATGTCAAAACAGAGACATGACCTTCGGCAACCCTGCCTAACAGCTCATAAAAGACGCGCGCTCGGCGGCGATGCAAGATGAATGATGCAGATTCCATCCTCTTCTCTGTCTCAGCTAGGTTTGGATCTGCAATCCTGAGCTTGTACTTGGCACAATTAGCGCATGTATCTGTGGCTGGGTGACCAAAGCCAAGATTGAAATCCTTGGAGAACACTGAATAATACAGGGAGTAGCTGGTCTGAGCATGGTTCTGAGCCTCAAAGAGCTCATGCATCTTGCGCACATTCAGGTCACTGGGGAGATACTTGCGGCCTGGTGCTCCTCTCCGCCCATAATGGCTGGCCCTGCAGGTAAAGGACTAGACGTGCTCAACAATGAGTTACCTTCTCCTTGCCTGCTCCTCACTGTGCCGTGCACCACCTCTTCTCTCTGGGCGAGCCTCAGCAGTCTCAGCATAATATTGAGCCACCCGGGACACACAGTCTTTGCTGATGCCTGTGAAAGTAAATTATTTAGATTGTCATATACATTGATTGTAGCCAGTATGAAATAAACATAATTACACACAACTAACTTGCTATTACCATTCCAGTTTTGTCCTTAGCAGGGGTTAGGAACCTCTTTTGCTTAACATCACCTTTCATACACACCTCTCTCTCTCTCTCTCTCTCTCTCTCTCTCTCTCTCTCTCTCTCTCTCTCTCTCTCTCTCTCTCTCTCTCTCTCTCTCTCTCTCTACAGCCTCTCTCCCCCTCCTCTTTACAGATGATCTACAGCCTCTTTCTCTCTCCCTCTCTCTCCTCTTCACAGACCTACAGCCTTACTATCGCTTTCTATCTCTCTCTCTCTCTCTCTCTCTCTCTCTCTCTCGTTTTACAGATAACCTACAGTTTTTATTAACCTCAAAGCCATTAGGACACACACACGCACACACACACACACACACACACACACACACACACACACACACACACACACACACACACACACACACACACACACACACACACACACACACACACACACACAGCTTCCGTAGCCCTGCTCTATAGCAATGACATCAGTAGGCTAGTATACTTTCCATGTCACGTTAGCATGCTTATTAACAGCAGAAGATCTTTGTCGCAAGGGAGAAACCTACAAAACGGGATTAAACTAGCAAATTCTGAAACGAAAGTTGTACTCACCAAACACTTTAATGAAGGTTGCCTTGCAAACGGGAACCTTCTCTGGGTGACCGTTGCACAAGAGATTGTACTTGACAGATACGTTCCGGTCTTTTTGTTTGTTTAAGTCCTGAACTTTCGGACGCTCCCTTTTCACTTGCGTGATGTCCAGGAGATGAAGTATAGCCCGGTCCTAGTCAACCTTGTTTGTTTTTTTCATACAAATGGTTGAAGTTCATCATCAGGTCGTCCGGTGACAGCTTCTCGGCCTGACAGAAACCTTTCGCAGCAGCTTTGTGTTGACATCCCACAGTAGGTATTAACGCGCCACCCGAGTGACGAACCTTCTTTTGTTGTTGTTTTTGTGGTTTTCTTTGTCCAGTCGACGTTTTCTACCCCCAGGTGTAGGTCTCACTGGCTCATCCAGGGCATCAAAGTTGTTACAACAGTTTAAAGACATTTACAGACTTATTTCGAAGACTGAATGAACATAAACAAACCTTCGACTCAGAGCGCCGCCATGTTGGATTGCATAGAATACTCACCGAATTCTGATTGGCAGAGAGGACATATCGCGTTTAGGCTCAAAATAGGTTCGTCGCTTATCGCGGTTTGGAAAGGAACTCCATCTTGCCGTACATTTCAAACAAGGATATATAGCGATTTGGCATGAAACGTTGATAGAGCAGTGAATAGGTTCAGTACACAGCAAAATGGCACGACAAACTCAATTTTTTTCAATTTGGCGTTTATAGCGTTTTGGAAAATAACTCCTCATATAGATATTAAAAAGCAAAGGTCCTAAGATGGAGCCTTGAGGAACCCTGCATGTCATATTTGTCAACGCTGATGTGTAGTTGCCTATTGAGACAACGTTTTTTCTGTCCTTTAAGTAGGAACCAAACCAATTTAGAACTGTTGCCAAAATTCCCACCCAGTTTTCTAGTCAGTATAGCAATATGTTGTTGTCAACAGTATCAAACGCAGTGCTGAGATCTAATAATAATAATAATACTGATACTCTGCCACTATCTGTGTTTAAATGGATGTCATTTAAGACTTAAAAACGCGTCATCTGCAGGACAGCGTCTGAGGGCTTCTTAATATTTAATAAACTATGAACGTTTCATATCAATGTAACGGGAAGAAACTCAGCTAACTGATGATATGAACCATTTTTATCAAAAAAAACCACAAGACTAACGCTGAGCCTCTGAATTAGCCCTGAGCGAAAAAATGCTAACGCCGTTAGCACAGAACTCAATCATAAAACTCTTATTACTTATCGTAAATGCAAATCCAACATATACAACGATACACACATACAACCAGCATAGTGAGATTACACAGAATCGAAAGGTATCTGTATCATCACTTCATGATCAGAACTTGTGACATTATAAATAAAAACAGACATCACAACACGTGGCATTAGGTAGCAAACACGGCAATATGTCTTACCTTTGTCGTTGTCTAATCAAAAGTTGTCTTCAATGGCATTAAAACGATAAAAACGCTGCTGAAGGTTAATCCATAGATTAATCCAATGTGTCTGTGTCACTAATCCATCAACAATAAAACTAGTTTTCAGTTTTCAGATTTCAGAGCGTAAGATAGCTTTCGCTTTGGGCAAACTGCGTGCGCATAGCCCCCACTTCTCAATGTTAACGTTGGTGTGTATGTGGAAATTCCCCTTTGATTCTATTGGCTCTAACGGTTCAAAACAGATGTCAATCATCAACATTGACCAATGGGTTCCAGAAAAACGGCAAAACCGATTTTTTTTCTAAACCTCTCTAAAAAGGCCAAATGTCACTTGTTTTACATCAATGTTGATGCAGGGTACTTATTATATGTTGTACTTTGGATTCCTAAAGCTTTTAGTCTACTAACCCATCATCCAAGGGTGGTTTTCACTATAAGTAAACAAATATTTTTGGAAGGACACTTTTTTTTACTATGTTCAATATGAATTTTCTTTAAAATAAAAAACATCTATATTGATTCTGACTTTTCTACATCCAACTCACAGGTTTAAAATTAATTTGAGAAAAAAGATTATAAATGTTCCCCTTAGAAGTGTAGTTATGGTCATTTGTTCTGGAAATGTCATTTTTGAGCCTGAGACCTGAAAAACAGGCTTGGGGCTTAACAGGTTAACAAGAGCAGTCTCAGTGCTGTGGTTTGGTCGAAAGCCTGACTGGAACACATCAAAACCCTCATTTAAAAGCATGAAATGACTCAGCTTTTGAAAAACGACTTTTTCAATAATTTTGCCTAAAAAAGGAAGGTTTGATATTGGCCTATAATTATTCATTGCGGATGCATCTAGATCAGGGGTCACCAACCTTTTTTAGGACGAGAGCTACTCTCAAAAAATAAAACAAGTCAGGGGCTACTTTTACTTGTTTTTTGCAGTGTATATATTTAGCACATTTTAACATTACTATATGCTTACCTTTAACCTTTGTGTGCTGTTTGGTTTTGTGGGACCCGTTTTCAGTGTTTACTGAAAGAAAATGTATGCAATTTAATTATTTTAACCTGCTTTATTTGGGGGTGGACCTCACATCCTCTAGGGGGGTCCGGGGGCATACAACCCCGGGTTAGCATTCTTTCTTTCTATTTATGCATATTTTACTAATCACCCTTTTAAACTGTTTTTTTTACTGTCCTATAGTACACATTGGAATGATTTCTTACTTTATCTATATTAAATAGATCAGGGGTCGGCAACAGGCGGACCGCGGTCTGGATCCGGACGCCGACCTATACGGACCCGGACCTATAATCAATACATTAATAGGGGATTTCAATTTTGACGGGGCGATTCTATTTTAACCGCTGCCGACAGGGGACGAAAGAGAAGAGTGAGCGATACAGGGAGAGAAACACAGAAGAACAGATGAGAGTGCGGCAGAGAGAAGTGGAGAGGAAAGTGAGTGAAGAGAATAATTAGCGATACAGGGAGAGAAGATGGAGAGGAGAGTGAACAGGCGTGTTAGCGGCAGACAGGGAGAGACAAATAATTACATGGCACTCTCTAAGAAGAGGAAAGTGGACAGTGAGAACAGACCTTTAACCCTGAGTGGACGGACTCATTCATGTTCATCCTGTTCACTGGGAGCACAGAACCAGTGTGTCTCATTTGTTCAGAGACCGTGGTGCTCATTAAAAGTGCCAAAACACCACTATGAGACAAAACACAAAGTGTTTGACCAAACATTCCCTCTCAAGTCAGAACTGAGGTCACAAAATATAAGCAGTCTCAGAGCCCAATATAGTCGACCAGGATCAAAATAAAACTAAATATCGTTCCAGGGCTGGCTATCCGAGGCTTACCAATGAGCACCTGCATGTGTGTATGAGAATGGCCCTGACACAATTTCAGCCCAGATTTACAAACTCGCACTGAATTTAAAAAAAGTGAGTGAGGGACTGCAATATAAGAGGGAAAGAAAGAGAAACTTTAAAACTGTTCAATTGTTATGATGTGTAAAGACTGATATTGTTCTATAATCCTCTGAAACTGTTAAGTGGGAAATGCAAAACGGTTAACAAAGAAAAAGGGAAACTCAAGCTGCTGCTACACTTTATTTTATTTATCTAAAATTAAGCACTTTTAAGATGCACATATTTTCAAAAGCTATTTTATTTATTTTCTCTATTTTATTTTTAAATGCAGCCCGAGAGGAACATTACACATATCCACAGTATTTAGTGTATATCTGTATAGTTCAATGTTAATTGACAATAAATATTGTTGTTTTTGAATTGTACTTTCTTTATTTGATTGGCAGTCAGTTGTTGATTACATGCAGACGTTGATAAAGCTACAGGCTACTTCAATATATATCACAGTAATTCATAAAGCAAGTTAGACCTTTTGATGTTCCGGACTTTTGCATGGGGAGATTTTCTCGAACTGGACCTCGTTGAAGTTTAGTTGAATACCCCTGAAATAGATAGAGGTGTGCTCTCCCTCGCTCTCTCGCTCTCTCTCTCGCTCTCGCTCTCTGTCTCGCTAGCTCACAGAGGCTGTGTGCTCCTCCGTGGCGATGGCGGCTTGCGTTAAAAATAATAATAAACATATTTGTAAAGTGGGGGGACACAGATGGGATTTCGAAAAGTGAGGGGGACATGTCCCCCCTGTCCCCAGTGGAAATTACGCCATGCGTGTGTGTGCGTCTAGTGCAATAAATATATATGCAAGTTGCAACACACACAGAGTAAAACTCTGCCCCTCATGTGCTGTATAGGCTGGCACGACAGTGCTTTTAGGGAGGAGAGCTCCAGAGGCTCAAATGGTTCTGAGACCAGAGCTTCGAGCACTAGGGGCATGCCCCACTGCGGGGTGGAGGCGTGCACTACTGGGCGCAGCCTCCTGACCCTCTGTAAAAACCGCGACATCAGTGGTTGACTAAAGGCTGACATGCCGCCAAATCCCTCATGGCAGGACGAGATGGCTGCTGCATACATTTTCACTGTTGAATGCGCAAGCCCTCTGTCCACCAGTAACTGTAAGAAGGAAAAATAGCTCTAGGAGGTTGCTGTGTCGAGACTCTGTTAGAACCCAGCGCCCACCTATAGCCCTCTTCAGGCAGGTCCCTCCCCATCCTTTTCTGGATGCGTCCGTGAACACTGTGATGTAGGAGGTCACGGAGAGATTTTCTCCCCCCGCCAGTCAGATCCGTAAAGACGGAAAGCCCGTCCCCGTAAGTGCCGGCACGACGGTTCCACGGGGTGGGCCGAAGAGGTGGAGGGCGCCGCGGGCACGGGATCTCCTTGAGCTCCCTCGTCTGCAGGAAAGCCTGTGGAGGAGGAGCGCGCGCTGCGGTGACTCTTCTCTCTACTTTGAACGCACCGTGGCCCGCCCTCGGGGAGGGGGGCCGCGCGCGCCGTCACAATGGCGTCTTTTTGAAACGAACATTATGGGGAAAAGTGGAATTGTGGAGAGAAATGACTCTTACTCTGAGATAAATGCAATAGTTTTTACTCTTTCTCGTTTTGTGTGGGTAATATTCTGTATTATGTTGTTGGATGTAGCCTCTAACCTGTAATACTGTTGATTAATCTGATACGTAATAATATAATGCTGCTAGGAAGTATTACAAAAACAGAAACAAAAAACTGTATAATTCGGACCAAAGAGAATATTTAGATGATTTATAATTATTCTTAATCAATGTCCCCATATAGTAGGTTCAGTGACTGTACCAAGAGTTTTGTGAGATTGTCAGGTTTTGCCGACACATAAACCTATACAGGGTTGATAGATTGACAGTTTTTTACTATCACCCTTAGAAAAAACAAAAAAGGCAAATATGAGATGACATGCATTTTCTTTTCTTTTTCAAAATCTTTGTATTTGTTTTTTTGCAGGCGTGATGACATCTACAACATAATAAATATAGGACAAAACTATTTTTCTGTTTAAGGAAAGAAAAATCATGGCTTGCAAAGGTTGAGAAAACCCCATCCTTGTTGTTAATTTGCAATAAGACTGTTGGTTGCCCAAATGCGGAAGGAGGGTCAAGTTGTTTTCTGAATTGGAGCCAGATCTTAAAAGTACTAGTGACCACTGGGTTGTCTGAGATCTCGCTGGTTACCGTGGGAAGCTGAGAGAAAATCACAGAGTGTAAGGAACCAGAGGAGAAGGAAGTCTCAGTATGAACTCAGGGTGGGCAGGAGTCTTGCAGCAAGCCTAGTGGAGGAGACTATTCATATTACCGGCCCAGTAGTGGTAGCATAAGTTTTGAGTGCGAGTGATAGACTACCTTCTGACTTGGGAAGCTGAAAAATAGATATCTTTAGACAAGCAGGCTTGTCATTCCAGATTAATGCAGTAACTTCTCTGTCGGAACTGGTGAAAAAAATATGTATTGCTACAAATAATAATTAGCTCTTTTGGAGGTTTCGTTTATACCATAACAAATGCCCAAATTAGTCAAGGATTGACAATATAGGAGGAAGGGAGGACACCGGGTTGAAAATGTAAAAGAGGAGGTCGTCAGCATAAAGCGAAAGTTTATAGACGTGGCCGTGACGAGAGATGCCCTCAAACCCATCATGGCATCTGAACCAGATAATTAGAGGCTCGATGGCTTGGTTGAACAACAGGGGGGAAAGTGAGCATCCTTGTCGTGTCCCCCTTTGGAGAGGGAAAGGAGACGATTGAACGCCATTACTGTGTACAGATGCGGAGGGGGCGGTATACAAAAGCTTGATTCAGGCAATACATTTAGAGGTAAGCTAATGAGTCAAGAGGGTTGGGGTTTGTTGTGTCAATTGTAGGGCATTTGGATGTGTAGAGGCTATTGTGGTTTTCAAAGAAGGATCTATTAATTTCAATCGGGTCGGAGACTAAACTGCCCTCTATCGACTTCACTTTTGGAATTAATCTTGAAGCAAGTCACGCTCCACCACGACTCCTTAACACCGCAGTGCGTGGTGGAGTCACAAACTCTGCTACATTTATGTGTCTGCACCACGCAAACCAGCCCAATGTAAAGTGAATGAGGCTCCTTTGTCGTGGTGCACACACGCATTTCTACAACGTCCAGCAGTGAGCTTTTATTATATAGAACGTTTTTAAAATCTACTTTATAGCTTGTAGTAACTCACAGGAGGCTTCTTTTATTTTATTTGTATTCATAATATATTTATTTTTTGTCAGAATGTATTATGGTGCATTAGTTACGTATTTTTGTTCTCAAAAAACAGTGCATTGTGTGTAATACAACTGTGATTTTTATTAAATTAGTTCGTTTTTAAGGAAGGCCAGAGCTTCAGCTGTGTCAAATAGATTGTTCCCTTTAGTTAACGTTATTTAAAAGATAATTATATTCCTATTTGATCATGTATATTATCCATCCATCCATCCATCTTCTCCCGCTTATCCATGGTCGGGTCGCGGAGGTAGCAGTTCCAGCAGAGAGCCCCAAACTTTCTTTTCCCTGGCCACATCAACCAGCTCTGACTGGGGGATCCCAAGGTGCTCCCAGGCCAGCGAAGAGATATAATCCCTACCTGGTTCTAGGTCTACCCCTTGTTCTCTTCCCAGCTGGACGTGCCTGGAACACCTCCCTAGGGAGGCGCCCAGGTGGCACCCTAACTAGGTGCCCGAACCACCTCAACTGGCTCCTTTCGACGCGAAGGAGGAGCGGTTCAACTCCGAGTCCCTCCCGGATGACCGAACTTCTCACCTTATCCCTAAGGGAGACACCAGCCACCCTGCGGAGAAAACCCATCTCGGCCGCTTGTACCCGTATATTATATATATGTATATTGTATTATGGAGAGCCATTCCCAAGTATTCTCCTTACTGTCGATTTATTTTACAGTGATATCTGCACTACTCATCAACTCAAAAACACCAGATTATCCTTCTTAATTACACAACATTGATTGGTTTAAATTGTGTACAATGCTTTTGTAATTTTCCCCTTCGATTCGGAGAAACAAATATTTGTTCAGAGTTTAGGATGGCCGAAGACACTACACTACCCAGAATCCTCAGCTATTGTTCCGCTTTGCCTCAAGCTCTGTGATTGGTTGACCTCCAACTGCATTCCATATGTAAAAAAACGCTTCGTAAAAGATAAAATCATACTTTATTCAGCAGTGCTTGCTTTACTCTTTGAAAGTCATCACATGAATGCATTGTAATAAATGATTTCGCTGCATTAAATATTACACATCTGTACTAGTTCTTTATTTATCTAAAGGTCTCAGAATAGACCGGAAACTATTCTTTTACCGTTCTGTTTTAATTTCACAATAAAGTTAGTAGTAATAACTTGTTTTGATATTATTGTTTTTTATTAACTACTAGACCGCTGGGTCATGTTAAGACCATCTTTTCTGTGTTGCTGTGGGTTTTTTCCATCGCTTTTGTGTTACAAATATCAAAACAATAACAGAATATACCGTCATAAACTAAACCAGAAACAGCAATATATTTTATTTTGTTAACACTGTAAACTTGACAGCTTTTTAACCCGCACCTCCTACTGGTTAAAGCACGTTATTACACGTTTAGAGTAATTGCAATGCAGGTAGATTGTGTTGCTTTTTAATGACTGTTTTAAAATGCCTTTTTCTTAATGTCTTTCATTTTTGTAAAGCACTTTAAAATGTGTTATATTTGATGAAAACATTTAAATATTAAGAGTACATACAATATAGTGGGAAAGTAGAAGGTCAATGATATAAATATAGAATAGAAAATATCAAGAAGATACTGTAAGTGATCTCTACAATAAAACAGTTTAGTGCCTGATAGGAGGATGTGCAAAACAGACAAACTAATAAGGCTTTATTCAAACATTAAAGAATACTTTAGGTTAAGGTCTTCTTTTAAATAAGAAAAAAGCTTTGGAGGTATCGACAGATAAATATTAAGCCTGACAAAGTACTTAACGTCTAATATATTGCATGGTTTGTTTTGGAACTTGACAATCAACTTTCCCGCAATGTTAACTATGTTGAAGCACTTATTTTAACTGATATTATACATATTAATTATACTCTTATAAGATGTATGTAGATAGAATAAGAAATGTGGAGAATATGTTTAATGGTGGAGGTACACACATATCGATAGATGTCTTGTAATGCATTGTTGAGGAACCTGTGACCCAAGTTTTTCATTCATTGCATAACTACACCGTAGTTGTGTATATGATATGTCAATAAACCTTAGAACATCTTGAAATCTTGAAAGGGATGTGCAAAATAGCCATTATATACAGTCTTTGATTAACTATTAGTAGAGAATAACAAGTAATGAATATGCTTTTATGGATCTGCAGATAAATATTTTGTCTTCTCAAGCACCAACAATCAAATATCTCTCCTGATTGTTAGTTGACAATCACCTTCCCTGAATTTTACTCAGGTGTAACTAAAGTCTGATTTAAGGGTTGTTTATATCTCGCATCATTAATCCATATCTATAAAGTAACACAAATAAATGTAGTGGAGTAAAAATACCAGGTTAACCTTAAAGAAAGCCCTCAGGATTATAAAAGACCCCCATCACCCCAGACACAAACTGTTCTGTCTGCTGCCGTCTGGCACAACAGCCGGGTCTTTGGGGCTTAACAGGTGAATGTGACCATACTTGGAGTTACACCCAAAATACAAACCATGACTGAGTGCTATGGCTCAAAGCTTAACAGCTTAGCTTATCTTCCGGTGTTTCATTCCCTACATTAACATCAGGAAGCCCATTATAACATTGAAGAATAAACTAGTGAAACAAACCACATTGGAGTCAATCAGAACAAAAAATAACCATAATAATCGATTCAGTATTTTTTAAGTGGGATGTTACCCACAAGCATTGTCAAAGTGTGGGAAGTCCAACCAGAACTTGGCGAGTGACCACACAGTGAAAAAAAACACAGGTGGGGTCGTGTTGGGTAGCCATGCAACGGGCAGAGACTGGAGGATTTACAACTCCAGTAGCAGGATAACGTCGTACAAGCAAGAGATGCATCACTATCACATCAAACAGACATTCTTCCCTAACATACCGTTACGCTCTCCGAGCGCTTTACAGGAGTGAACCCACAATACTGAACACTGACGAGAGGACACAGAAGTTGTGAAGCCAAAAGGGTTTAATAACCAAAAACAGGCTTGAGACTGAACTGAAGAGGGGATTTCTAATCCAACAAGTCCAGGACCAGGGAGTGTCTCAGAGGAGGAGCGGAGGTCCGAAGCCGGTGATCCGGAGTTGGCAAGAGCGAGCAGGCTGGAGCTTGTGTGCGGAGAAGCACGGCAGAACACAGGCGAGGTGAGCCGGGGATCCAGAGCTGACGAGAGCAAGCAGGCTGGGGCAGGTGTCCGTGGAAGCACGGAGGAACACAGCTGGAGGGATGGTGGCTGGACGCGGCAGGCAGAGGAGCAGGTAGATGGATACTGGACAGAGAGAGCACAAGGTAAGAAAAACAAGAACACTGGAGATTTAAGGTTTTGCTAAGCTAAGTGACCAAGACGTTTTACCAATGCGATTAGATGACGAACTGGTGAATGCTGGATGAAGAAACCGGGTATATATGCAGGTGTAGGTTGTAGTTGCAATCAGAGAGATGAGCAGCAGCTGAGGAGGTTTTGTTGGCGGGAATCGGAATTAGTTCAGCCATGCCCAGCCAGGAAGACAGACAGACAAAAACAAACACAGAAGGGGAAAAGAAGGAGGCATAATGTAGATCCTTACACCAGTGTTGTAGTCAAGTCACCAATTCACGAGTCCAAGTCACTCTCGAGTCACCACTCTTCGAGTCCAAGTCCGAGTCACAAAGGGAGAGTCGGAGTAAAGTCCGAGTCCAATTCCGAGTCACCGAGTCGAGTCATCATTACCTGTGTTCGAGTCCGAGTCCAAGTCCGAGTCACCCAAGGAGTGTCCGAGTCCGAGTCATCATTACCTGTGTTCGAGTCCGAGTCCAAGTCACCTAAGAAGAGTCCAAGTCAAGTCCGATTCACAAGTCTTCATGTATAACCTTTGTTGATATACAGTATGTGTTGAAATGTAGCTGCTCCTCTACATTGCTTTTATCCTGTCATGTTATACTAATCTGTCTATTGAACTGCTTTAAAGCGAGTTTGGCTACAATTCTTGTAATAGGTGCTATACAAATAATAAAGCTTATTATTATTATTATTATTATTATTATTATTATTATTATTATTATTATTATTATTATTGTAAATGACCTTTAATATGTCTAACTATATTTAAAATGAGTTACCTTTTAGAGAAATGATTATATTTGTATGCCAATATTTTCCTATGGTAAAGTTTTCGTTTTTCACTTTTATTTTGATAGTAATAAGATCGGGACTCTTATTTTGAAGGAACTTTTATCGGTTAAATCGGTTTACTAATAAAGATTTAGCCCCTTTATTTATTGATTAGATCACGTTACTCTGATGATAGTGTTCAAGACAGCCTATATGTCTGAACTCGATCGTTAGAGTAATGTGTTACAGAGCCTTCTCTTCAATATTGTTTCGACATAACGAGCATTTTGCGCTGCTCTTTTCCAATGTGGAAGCAGCATGTGTCAAAGCATACATCACGATGCGAGGGGTGTCTCTAGACTGGAATAGCGGGCCCAGTCCGTGAACTCGCTTCAGAGGTGCACATGCCAGTATAGAGGACATCAGACTCCAGAGAAAACTTGCTCGAGTCCGAGTCCAAGTCAGAGCGTCAATGTACAAGTCGAGTCCGAGTCATCGTGGGGGGAAAATTCACGAGTCCGAGTCCAAGTCAGAGCGTCAATGTACAAGTCGAGTCCGAGTTATCGTGGGGGGGAAAAATTCACGAGTCCGATTCCAAGTCAGCGTATGCGAGAATTCACGAGTCCAAGTCCGAGTCGCGTCAATCAGTGCGCAAGTCCGTGTCGAGTCATGAGTCCCGAAAATCCGCACTCGAGTCCGACTCGAGTACTCCATCTCTGCCTTACACATTCTCAAGGATGTAACCAGAAGGCAACGCAGGTCTTGGTCCAGGCTCTGGTAATCTTGTGACTACTGCAACTCCCTCCTTGCTGGTCTACCTGCAAATGCCATCAGGCCGCTACAGCTAATTCAGAATGCTGCAGCCAGACTGGTCTTCAACCTCCCCAAGTGCCCCCACACTACACCACTCCTTCACTCCCAACTCACCACCTGCCTCACTGACATCAAAACATGGATGTAAATAAACTTTCGGAAACTAAACTGTGACAAATCTGAAATAATCATTATTGGCCCAAACTCAATAACCCGCTCCACCCAGGACTTCTCGCTAAACATTGACGGCTCCATTGTCAACCCCTCACCCTACGTCCGTAACCTTGGTATCATCCTCGACCCTGCTCTCACTTTCCTCCCTCACGTCAACCAGGTCACAAAAACCGCCTTCTTCTTCTTCCACAGCTGGCTGGCACAGGTCATCGGAACCCCGGGGCTAATACCGCCAGCGCCTGCAGCCTTCTCTTGGTGGAGTTTTTCCAGCTGTCTCTGGAACTGGCCTTTACTCACGGTGAGGCACATCAAAGGTGTGGTGGTAGAGTCCATGGTGCTCGACAGGGGGGATAGAGGAGCAGTGGGGGGATGCTGAAGCTAGGCTTAGTGGTGGAGGTGAGCTGTGAAGTGGAGGGGAGAGCTAAACCTATTGAAGAAGGTGTTCAGCTTGTTTGTCTCTCTCCTTGAACCCAGTGATGGCCTTCATCCCAGTCCAGACATTCTTGCTATTGTTCTGCTGGAGCTTGGCCTCCAGCTTCTTCCTGTATGCAGTCCTGTTCAGCCTCAGCTTGTCCCTCAGGTCGTGCTGGATACTCCTCAGCAGTGATTTGTCCCCAGACTTGAAAGCTTCCTTTTTTTTATTTAAAAGTTTTCAGGTCACTTGTAATCCAGGGTTTATTGTTTGGGAAGCAGTTGACAGTTTTTGCCGGCAATGTTGTATGCTCACAGAAGTTAATGTAGTCTGTGATGCAGTCGGTCATGTTGTTGATGTGCTCTCCATGTGGCACACAAAGCACGTCCCAGTCCGTGGTCTCGAAGCAGTCCTGTGTAGAGCCTCATTGGCCTCCGGAGTCCACTTCCTCCCAGTCCTACAGGCTGCCTCTGAACCAGAGGGACATATTTAGGTGCCAGGAAGACGAGGTTGTGATCTGAGGAGTGCATGACGTCACCAGCCACCTCCGCATCAGCTGATGGAGGGATGTAAACAGCCACTACAATGGCGTAATGCAGTGCTTCTCAAAGTGTGGCCCGCGGACCACCAGTGGTCCGTGACCGCCTCCTAGTGGTCCGTGAGTATATTGGTAAAATTTCACATTTGAAATAAATAAATAAATCTTTTAAGTAAAAATAAAGTTTTCCGCACTCTCGCGGGAATATCTCTGCAATGGAGAGAGCTTAAGTTTCGCTTTCGATTGCATGATATAGCCTAGTTAAACACCTTCATCAAACATGTGGCCACTTGTTTGTACCATTTTCAGGCGATTTGTAAAAAAAGATGTGTTTTTGGATATTTGTGGAGTTAGATGGTCCGCGAGTGTTTTTTTATTGGTTAAGTGGTCCTTGGTATGAAAAAGTTTGAGAAACACTGGCGTAATGGAACTCACGAGGCAGGTAAAATAGACGTAATCCCACAGCTAACAGTTCAATGTCCGGGATACACAGAAACATTGCAGATTTACTGAGTCGACCTCCAACTCTCAGAACGCCATCCTGCAGCACTGGTCTTGTCTACGGATGGGACTGTTACCTTTTCCTAATGTTTTTTCCTTTTTTAGAGCAGAGATCTCTGCCAGGAACCTGCGATGTTGACAGTAGCATATGATTTCCATCTCTGATTCGTTTATGCTAAGGTGCCTTCATACTGCTGCATCTCTTTTTGGCCCTTTGCCTATTTGAGTCTTCGTCGTCTTTGTGAGTACGGACCTCCAATTCTTGACATCTTTTACTTAGAATTAGGATACCTTTTCTTAGTTTGAGCATCCATGCGATGGCTCTTTTCCGACGATGCCAGCTTGAATAGTAGCGCATTAGCTTGTCCAATGCGTCCATGCCTTCAACAACATCTGTACGGTGCACAAAGACAGTTTTTCTCACCTCATTATCTATGGAGCTAATTACATTACATTGCATTTAGCTGACACTTTTATCCAGAGCGACTTACAATAAGTGCGTTCGACCAACAAAATACAAACTTCAAGAAAACAGAATCATATAAGTACATCAGGTTTCATAGAGCTAAAACATTTCAAGTGCTACTCAACTGGCTTTAGATAAGCCCGTCCTTTATTAGTATATAAGTGTTTTGTTAATAATTCTATCGCTCGAAAAGTCGAAAGAGATGAGTTTTCAGTCTGCGCCGGAAGATGTTTAAGCTTTCTGCTGTCCTGATTTCAATGGGGAGCTCATTCCACCATTTTGGAACCAGGATAGCAAACCCACGTGTTTTTGCTGATGGGAACTTGGGTCCCCCTCGCAGCGAGCCGTTTGGCTGATGCACGCGCTTGGATGTATGGTTAAACCATGTCCTGGATGTAGGAAGGGCCAGATCCATTCACAGCATGGTACGCAAGTACCATTGTCTTGAAGTGGATTCTAGCAGTTACCGGAAGCCAGTGAAGGGAGCGGAGGGGCGGTGTGGGAGAATTTAGGAAGGTTGAAGACCAGACGAGCAGCTGCATTCTGGATGAGCTGCAGAGGTCGGATGGCACATGCAGGTAGACCAGCCAGGAGGGAGTTGCAGTAGTCTAGGCGTGAGATGACGAGAGCCTGGACCAGAACCTGCGTTGCTTTCTGGGACAGCTGGGGACGTATCCTTCTGATGTTGTAAAGAGTGTATCTACAGCAGCGGGTTGTAGCAGCGATGTTTGCAGCGAAGGAGAGTTTGTTATCTAGGGTCACACCCAAATTCCTTGCAGTCTGAGTCGGGGAAACAATAGAGGTGCAGATGTTGATTGTTAGGTCAAGAGTGGGACAATCTTTTCCCAGAAGGAAAAGCAGTTCAGTCTTGTCAAGGTTGAGCTTGAGGTGATGAGCAGACATCCACCGAGAGATGTCTGCTAGGCAAGCAGAGATGCGTGCGATGACCTGGGTCTCTGAGCGGGGAAAGGACAGAATTAATTGGGTGTCGTCAGCGCAGCAGTGGTATGAAAAACCATGCGGGCTAATGACAGACCAGAGCGAGTTTGTGTGCAGGGAGAAGAGGAGGGGACCGAGAACAGAGCCCTGAGGGACCCCTGTAGTTAATTGACAAGGGTCGGACTCCGACCCTCTCCAAGTAACCCTGTAGGTGTGGTCTTTGAGGTATGAGGTGAGGAGGGAAAGTGCAGAGCCTGAAACTTCAAGTTCTTGGAGAGTGCGAAGGAGGATCTGATGGTTCACCGTCTCGGATGCAGCAGACAGGTCCAGAAGGATGATGACAGAGGAGAGGGAGGCTGCTTTAGCAGTGTGCAGTTCCTCAGTGACAGCAAGGAGGGCAGTTTCTGTTGAGTGACCTGCCTTGAAACCAGACTGGTGCGGATCCAGCAGGTTGTTCTGATGGATATAACAGGAGAGTTGTTTAAAGACAGCGCGTTCAAGTGTTTTAGCAGGAACGGGAGGAGAGAGACAGGCCTGTAGTTTATAACATCAGACGGGTTGAGAGTGGGTTTCTTTAGGAGAGGGTTTACTCTTGCCTCCTTGAGACTGTTTGGAAAGTGACCAGAAGTTAGAGAAGTGTTGATGAAATGGGTGAGAAACGGTAGAATATCAGGAGCGATAGTCCAGGGCTCGACAGTAACGGTTGCCAGGTTGCTATTGGCAACCAGTCAGAAACAATGTCAACCACTTCTTGGCCTTAGGTTGCCATCAGTGGCAACCAGTTTTTAACATAACCAGTTTTGACCAGTCGGAACCTGATACTTAAATTGCAGGTGCATTGTTGTGATTACGGAGCCAGAGCGCGGTGCACGTTTACTCCCACGCGCGGTGCGCTGTGTTTGTTTTTCAAAAAAATGGCGAAGCAAATGAAGTTGTTTGATTGTGGGGTAAAAAGTTTGGCTAACTCGTCAACATCTCAAATGAATGTTGATTCAACTGATACAATTCAAGATGAACCGGAACGAAAAGCAAAGAGGAAATTTGTAAAGTCTTGGGTGGTGAAATATACCGGCATCTTTGAGCTCGACGGAAAATTATACTGCAAGGCATGTACAACATATACTTCTATTAGTGACCCATCAAGTTCACTAGTTCAAGGCAGTGCATCTTTCAGAACCAGAGGGCTAGACAAGCATTGGAACTGCAAGCAACATGAGCGGGCTGCTCAACAATATAATGAGGCGGAGGCTGCAAGAGCTGGGGTACCCGTTAACGGGCCAATGACCACCACAATTCGCAAAATGAATGCAGCCAACCGGCTGATCTTAATCAGCCTTTTCAACACTGTATATTATGTCCTGAAAAATGAGGAACCCTTTACATCGTTGCCTCGTCTGCTGGATCTTCAGATAAAGAACGGATCTGATTTGCAGCGTCTGACGAGCTCCAGGACAGATCAGGCATGCAGGAGGTAATGTTTATACACACGTGCACACACACACACACACACACACACACACACACACACACACACAACTTGCTATAAATTTAAATATGAAAAGGTTAAACTACTTTCACACAATCTCGGCTCGTGCAGCATGCTCACAGCTAGATTGCGCAATAATGTACTGCGCACCTTGGAGGTGCAGCGCAGCTCTGGTAGGGTCTACTTCTAACGTACCATTCAGAACTGTTTCATTAATATTTTGTTTTATGAAGAAATATGCAGATATTTTCCATATTTAATCTATACCCATACATGTATACAAATAATACCTACCTCAGTGCTTATTTTACAGTGATTAGAACAGTCAATTGTTTTACATACCTCTTTTTTGTGTTTTGTATCGGCTTACTCCCCACATTTTAGAAAACATCAGGCATTCAGTCAAAACTTCATTGAGTAATACAACAGCCATATCTATTTTTATTTGATGGAGCAACAGATAACAGCGTCCAGGAGGTAGAGGTTGTGTCCGTCAGATAGTTCACCAATGGGGAGCCCAAGACGGTGTTCTTCAGCCTCCAACCTGTCAAACATGCACATATGCACATGCTCAAGGACTTTATGAAGCAAAAGAGCAGGCCTTTGTTGACGATGGCATTGATGATTGGAAGAGCAACCTGGTTGGAATGGCTTGTGATGGCGCACCGGTTAACCTAGGGTGAAAAAACAGTGTGGCTACCCGAGTCAAGGAAAATGCAGAATGTGTGGTCACTGTGCACTGTGTGGCACATCCCTGGAGCTGGCAATACTTCAGGCTATCAAAGACAATCGTCCCCTTGATGATTTGAAGGACATCCTGAAAAAGATCCACAAGCATTACCAGCACTCACCAAAAGCACTGAGGGAGGTGAAGAGCATTGCAACCTCACTGGAGACAAAGGTCTTAAAACCAAACTGGGTGGATGGCACACGCTAGACTTCTCACATGCAACGAGCATTGGAAGTTCTTGCAACATCATATGAGGTCCTTCTATCTCACTTTGAACATGTGGCTGAGGCCAGACCAGGTGAAGCTACAGCTGAAGTTCGTGGAAGAGCAGCATTTCTAACCCCCAGTTTCCACCGGGTCCGTCTGCGCCCCGTTACGGCTGCGCCGCGTAACGGCTGCGCCGTGTTACGTCTGCGCCGCTGCGGTCGTGTAGGTTCGCGGCCACTCTAGTCAATGGCTGCTATTCCACCACACGCGCCACGTTACGGCTCAGACGCGTCCCAGAAGCGGCTCGTCGCAGCGCTTCTCTAAAATTAGAATGAATCCTATTTTTGCCGCGGCGCAGCCGTAACGTAAGGTCGGGCAGGCAGCCCCCCCTCGCAGGAAGTCGAAAGGTGAGCATCCGGGCCAGATACTAATTTAGCAGACCCCCCTCTTTCATCACAACACCTCCACTACGATACGCACAATGGACGACGAGGTTTTCATCATGGAAGTGGAAAAACACACTATTTTATATGATGTAACCAATGCTTACTACAAGGACAACATCAGAAAGGACAAGGCCTGGTTTTTGGTCGCTGCAGTTTGTGGAGTGGAAGGTAACAACTACATATTAATGTTTTAAAGTTAATTAATACCCAAATTAAACCTGAATCAAAACTGCGAGCCTGCACGCACGACGCTACGCTTCTGAAACGCTTCTGGGACGCGTCCGGTGGGTTATGGCGCTAGACCAAAATCGCGGCACAGCGCGGCGCAGACGGACCCGGTGGAAACTGGGGGTAAGAAACCCCCTGAGAGACTACAGAATTTTGCGTTTTCTCCATTTCCCGAGAGACCTGCTGCATATCATCGCAAGTCTCAGTCTTATCTTTCAGAAAGATAGCCTCACTGTCAATGGCATGCTGGATGCATTAGAAACAGCTAATTTGGAGCTGACTGCGCTGAAACAATCACCTGGAAGCAAACTGGCAGAATTCACTGCTGCTCTCCAGCAAGACTCCACTGGTCTTGAAGCCATGTACAAAGGTACTAAACTGACGCATGTGCAGACTGATGACAGCAACATACCCTGAAGTGATTGAAACGGTCATGCAGCACATGAATAAGAGGTTTGATAGTGAAGCAGATGTGTCAACACCCATTTTGAGAGCTGCTAGGATCTTTGACCTTAAAGAGCCTGTGACAGCATCCCAACAACTGTTGTGGAATAAAATATTGGGCTACTAGTCATCTCGAACCGTCAGTTTAAAAAAGAAGATGCGATACCGTTCCGATAAATATCAATAATTTCAAACATCGCGGAGAAATTCCTTCGACTCATTTTGAAGTTTTGGGGGAAGCCGGAAGTGACGTCAATGAGGGAACGCTTCACTGTGCGGCAAGAGAGCCAAACACGGACAAAGTATGTTGTCATGCATAGAAATGGTGAATTACTGAGTTTAGGCACGTTAATAACATTTTAATGAAGTTGACTACAGTATATTCATATTTGTCAGTGCTTTCATGTCAATTCGGCGAACATAAACATAAATGATCGTGGTGAAGATGATGATTAAATTAGGATTAAAAATCGGTAGTGAGAGCTGCTGAATTTCCTCCCGTCGGATGTGTTATAAAAACAAATCGATTATTTTTGTAGTTGTAAACTCAAGTGGATGAAACTACATGTATTAGTGCTTTCATGTCAATTTGGCGAACATATGATACATTAAATGATCGTGAGGATGATGATTTAAAAATAGTTTGTTTGAGCCGGTCTGCATTTTCTGATGAGAAAACAAACCGATGCTTTTTGTAGTACACCAACATGGATTAAACGTGTGTTTTTTTTACCACAATGTTGGGGAAATTAATGGATAAAATGCACGGATTATTATTATTATTATTATTCCCACTCAAATCGGGACTATAGGTCCACCGTTTCCCCGCAGCGAGGCTTCCCCCCATTGACAGTTTACGTGGGCTGGGCTGGGTGCAGTGGCGGACTGGCCATAGGGACGAATCCCGATGGGCCGGTACCGAAGTGGGCCAGTCGGATAAGTCACTAGCACATCCCCCACTCCCCCCGTTGACAATTTACTAGCGGTACCGAAGTGGGCCGGTCGAGAGTTCCGGGCTGATTTTTAGTCCCAGTCCACCACTGGCTACATGACCGTATGATCGCCCATATTGACACACCTAATTCCTAAACTTCTAACAGATACAACATAAACCGATCCTTCAGCCTCATATGAGCTCTCGGACACGTTCAAAATTAAACTGTTATCGCTGTGTGAGCTTGCTGCTGTGTGCGCCATCGTGCGTTTACATGCAGACACTGGGATCCTGAACGGTGCAGCTGGAGCGCTGTGCCCGCAATGACGTCACACATAATTTGGTGAGACTTGAGAGGATCCAGAAAATGATCAACATCGAAGGGCAGATTAATGGTTATCAAAGTACAAATATCCAGAATCAGTTCAGTAACGGTTTTCAAGGGGACAATATTTACTGAAATTGATGGGTTTGGATGATGGGGGAAACTCGTGTCACAGGCTCTTTAAGGAGTGGCCATGGGAGAAAGCAGAGCTTGCAGCATATGGAGACCATGACATCAAGCAACTATGGAGTCACTTCCAACCTGTCCTACAGAGACAAAAACCTAAAAATGAGGAAATAGTCTTGGCAGAGTGGATTCAACTGAAGGCATGTATTGCCAATGCAGTGTGGCGTTCTATTTCCAGTGCATGTTATGGAGGCCACCAGGAGAGGTCTGCCCATATCCTGATGCTACACGATGTGGTGTTGGCTCTCCCAGTCTCTTCAGCTGTATGTGAAAGGGGATTCAGCTGTCTAAGCAGAATCAAGACAGATTGGAGGTCATCTCTAAAAGTAAAGATGATGGATAGGCTGATGTTGGTGTCATTTGAGGGACCCACCATCCAAGACTTCAATGCTGAAGGGCCAATGGATCTATGGTGGGGGTCAGTACAAAGGTCAAGAAAACCCCATTTTAAAGGGCGACAACGGATGACCAAGAAACGAGTGCTCAATTCCTTTTTGAGGGATTTGTAGAAGATATATGTTGTCAGAAATGTTTAAGCCTCAGTGAGGGGCTTTATGATCCATACCTTCGCAGGTCCTGACTTCAATTCCATTCCCTATAGAAAGAAAGTGTTCTGCTAAGGTTGACTGAGAGGATCAGTCTCTAAAACATTTTCATCTAGCTGATCTTTTTCTCATCATAAAAATGCTGAATGTTTTCAATTCAGCTACCACAGAAATGTACCAGTTCCAGAATGTTGTTTTATTCCTATATATATATATATATATATATATAACAATCTATATATCAATCTTAATACTCGTATATACTGTAAGTCCTATTAGGAGCATGATGACTTCCTCCAGGTGTCAGAAATCACGCCGTTTAGCTCACCTGCTGGGTGTTTTGGGCATGTAATAAAGCATTTGAACATTCTTCTGTGTCACATTTTCATTATTAAGTTGATTTATAACTGTATAGTATCTTAATTATTTAAAATATAAGGTGACTAAAAATGGCAACCATATTTTCTGTTTGGCAACCAAAAGCTGATGCCTGTTTGCCAGCCTGGCAACCACTTTGAAAAATTAGCGTTGAGGCCTGTAGTCTGAAGGAGGTTTGAAGGGATAGGGTCCAGAGGACAGGTGGTAGGACGGGCAAAGGTAACGAGGGTAAGAACCTCACTTGGAGAGAGAGGGGAGAAGGAGGTTAGTGTGTGGGTGAAAGGGGGGTCTGGTGACCCAGCGGTGAGTAAAGGTGAGTCAGAAAAAGAAGAGCGAATATCATCAACCTTTTTTTCAAAGTGGTTAACAAAGTCGCTTGACCGAAGGGAGGAGGGGGAAGGGGCTTTAGGGGGGTCCAAGAGGGTGGAGAAGATGGAAAATAGTTTTTGGGGGTTGGACTTGGAAGATTGGATCTTATCTTGAAAGCAAGTGCTTTTTGCCTGGGAGATCGAAGAGAGAAAGAGGAGAAGAGAGCCTGATAGGTAAGGAGGTCGTCATGGTGTTTGGATTTCCACCGTTTCCGCTCTGCTGCCCTAAGGGTGGTTCTATTAGCACGCAGTGCGTCATTTAGCCAGGGAGCAGGAGGGGACTGACGAGCCTGCCGAGATGTGAGAGGACAGAGAGGATGAGATAGTAGAGAGGAGAGTTTCTGCAGCAGAGTTTGGAGGCAGGAGTTGGAACGAGTCAGAGAAAGGGAGGGCACCGATGAGGCAAAGGTAGAGGGGGAAAGGGAACAAAGGTTGTAGCGGACAGGTGCAGAGTTAGAAGAGATTAGTTTGTTATGTTTGGAAAGGGGTAGAGAGAATGAAATGAAGAAGTGATCGGATGTTTGAAGCGGGTTTACAGAGAGGTTAGAAGTTGTGCAGTTCCTTGAGAATATGAGATCAAGGACATTGCCAGCTTTATGAGTTGGTGGGGATGGAGACAGTGAGAAAGCAAAGGTGGTTAACAGAGATGTTAGTTCGTCTATCTTCCCTGTCTGGAGGTTGAAGTCTCCGAGAAGTACAGCGGGAGGGCCAGTTTCAGGGATGTATGAGAGGAGATTATCTAACTCCTCCAATAAGTCTCCCAAGGCGCAATGGTTAATTGTATAGGATGGGTTACTGTGACGGCATGGAATTCAAAGGTGGACGGAGTGAAGTTAGGCAGCTTGAAGAGGGAAAAGCTCCAGTTGGGAGAGAGCAGGAGACCAGTGCCACCTCCTCTGCCAGAGGGTCTGGGTGTGTGGGTGAAGGAATATGCTGTGGAGAGAGCTGCTGGGGTGGATGTGTTGGATGGAGTAATCCAGGTCTCCGTGAGAGCAAGGAAATCCAGAGACTGCAGGGAAGCGTAGCCAGGGATGAAGTCAGCTTTAGGAACAGCTGACTGGCAGTTCCACAGGCCCCCTGAAACTAGATGTTGGATCTCAGTGGAGCATGTAGACGAGAGCAGGCCGGTTATATCGATTAGGAGATACACGGGGCCAGTGATAGTTGCGAGAAGACACATAAACAGGAATGGAGAAAATACACATGATTATAGCAGGAGGGGCTAAAAAAACAAAGAGAATAAAAGAAAACAAAAGAAAACACCAGCGATACTTAGCTCAATCTGAGTAGGATTTGCCTCCTCTTTGCCTCCGTTGTGACTCCAACAGGACTCTAATGTCTTTGTCAGTCTTCATCTGTCTGACGCTCCAGGAAAGTTACCTAAAATGGCCACCTGATTGCTGATTTCTCACAGCTGTGGGGCCATGCCCCTTTAATTAGTTAATTCTCTGCAGCTGGTGGCCCTCAAAAGAAATCGAGACTGCCTCCCTCCTGAGTAGTTATTGTATTTTCAGTGGCACAATGGTTTTACAATTACATTAAAGCCTAAGTTATAAAGCTATGAGTGTACCCCTTAATACAGTTATTCAATAAAGCTCTTAGTATTCTACAAATGTTTAAATCAAAGTTAACCCAAGCAAATTAGTTGTCCCAGGTTTCTGCCTGACAGATACTGTAGCGGTTTTGAGATTTAAAATCACAATTTCAGTCAGATCAACTACAGATTTATACAGAGTACACACACTGAAACAGAGAAGTCTAAAAACAGAATGCTACTCACACAATTCTAGAAGTCACAAGTTGTTATCCTGTCAAAATCGAGTTGCACACTGCTAATTTCCTGCCATAACTCCACAAACTAAACAGGTTTTACAAATGCCTCATGATTCACTAACAAACACAATGTGGTTTGCAAACACAAAACACCATCTATAAACTAATGCATTTAGTTTTGCAAAGAAAAAACGTATCTATCAACAAATAAATAAATCATGTTTCAGAGACAAATTCAGCATAGGTTTTACAAGTACGCAACTTTTTTTTACAAGTACAAAACTTTTTCTTCTCACGGCGAAATATTACTGCCAAAAGTCACGTGACTCACTCACATGACTTTTGGCAGTAATATTCCGCCGTGGTTGTGCTCACACACACTCACACATGCTCACTCACACATGCTCCACGGCAGCAGTGGGCGCTACTGAGTCCATTGGGAAGGCGGGAGGTTGAACAGAGCATGGAACAGCCCTTGCCATTCTGATGGCAGGTGTTTCTAGCGATCCAGCGATCTGGCTCAGTGTTATAGTGATAATATTATTTGGTGCATTTAGCGATCACAACGAAAACAGCCAAGACACATATTGAGCCCAGAACATTTATGTTATTAAGGGCTGTTAATATAATAAGCCTATGGGTAAAATGGACAACATTGTAACAAAGGAGATTTAAACTATACAGCGATTCACTCAGCCATCTCTCGAGTTAGTCTTTTCAAATCAGCTGCTCTTCATTTTCTTTCCAGCTATATTCAATGAGTGATACAAATATTTTTTACCACAAGTTCTTAATAAAACTGATACTGTTGGACTCGGCACTAGTTGACTGCTACCAGAAATAAAAGGAAGTACTTTTACTGTGTGAGTGTCTTCAGCAAGACAGTGAGATACAACTGAGTGAAGAGAGACGGATACAAATATAAGACAACGAAGAAAATGGACTCACCATTGGAGCACCCCTGTCCTTCGTGTCTGGGCTCCATAGAGGGCGACGACCTCCACTGTGCATCGAGTGCCTGGGGTCCGACCATGCGGCGGTCAACCTGGTCCCGCTTGCAGTCTGCAGCGCCTGCTAGCTAATTCCTCGCCCCGGCCGCCATCTACGGCTGGCGCAGTTTGAGGGTTGCTACGTCTCGCCGGTGGAGGACCCAGGCTGAAGTCGAATAGTCAATTTAGCTTAGGGACCTTCCTAACGGAGTGAAATGACCCGGAAGTCCATCAGTGGCAGCCATGATAAGTGGCGTTTAAATTCTCGAGTCTAGATGAGGAAAGGAGGTTTCGAACTTCCTTTATAACCTCCTTTAGCTTAGGAACCACTGGACATCCCTTGACGAAAGGAGAGGAGAAAAAGCGGCCCCACAATGCCTTGCGGCCGCAGCATTTGCCGTCACACAACAGTCGGCCGTTCACGGAAACAACCGATTATGACTAAGAAATGATATCATGAACATTACGGTGCTTATTAAGCATTTTAAAACGTATGTGGTAAGTTGCCAAAGTGCTTTCTTTTGAACGTTCATCAGTATTATAATCAAAAAGAGAAATATGAATTTTAGTTTTTACTGAAATGATCAAATAAAGTCAACATTTCACAGTCTTTACTGAGCTGTGTGGGGTTTGTTCAACTTTTCAAAGATGTTTGAATGGTGATATACACAGTGATAGATGTTAAGGACTTATGTTTATAATAAATACATCTGTATTGATTTTAAGATCTTTTCATAGTTCATAAAATCATACGTATTGGGATCATTTGTATTAATGTGGACCGGAGGGAGAGGGTGATGAGCACAAGTTTCACTTTCCTTTTTTATTTAAATTCCAACTTTGGTCATGAAGAATATGTTTCTCTGTTGTCCACGTTCATAAAGCATAAAGCAACAGCAACAGCATCAGAGCACGGTGCACATCCATGTTGTATTCCGCTGTATAGAAAACTGTAGCTTCCATAGTTTCCCCACAGCAGCAGAAGCACATTTATGACGTCCGCTGGCGCATCATAAACACGTTGGATAGTGAAAGTGCAGTCGGATTCTCTAAAGTACCGCAGTCTCTTCTCCTAAATCTCTTTGAATTCTCCTATCCACTATCCCTTAACCCCGTGACGTTTCACTCAGAGGTCAAGGAATAGACGATATGGTTAGACGTTAGGAGCTGATTTTTTATCCGACCGCAACCCCAGAGCTCGACGTGGTGGAGATGGAGGACCTCGAGGAGGGAGTGCCCTTCGTGTTCACCATTCCAGCGGACTGGGCGGGTCCGAGCGACGGAGAGAGGGAAGACGATGACGACACCTCATCGTCTGGGATTTCCGGCGACCGCCAGGAAGGCCAACAGCAAAGGTCTGCGTGACAGGACTTCCCGGTGGTGATGACTATGGTGGTGGAGCGTGCAGGCTTGCTGCTCCGCCGCCGGATGTTGGATTGTGTATTGGCCGAGTCAGGGTCCTTTTTATTTTACTGTAACTTTGGAAGTTGTGTTACCAATGCTTACTGTTTATTTTATACCCATTTGGTAATGCAATTAATAAAAACAACAAGGTTTGGGTTCGTTCTTCAGATGACTGTGATGTTAACGTGTAAGCTCAATAATGAACTCCAGCTCAACCAACCATATTGTAATATGACATTATTATTTGTAATATACACACATCTTATTGTGAGGTTGATTTCACCTACACTACTTCAACGTTAGCTTGTCTACATACTTGAGCATAGCCAATTTAAATTAACCTTAGCGATGCATACAGTTCCTACCTACATAATAAAATATATCTAAGTTACAAGGATGACCTTATTTTATCAACCTCAAACAGAAGCCTTTGTTGTACAGTATTATCCCACTTAAAGCTTAACACTTGTCTATTTCGTTTTAACGTTTATATATATATAGTCTATAATTTTAACTTGGAGGGTATTATTAGCATCGTTGGTACCGATGTAGCTACCACTCGCTTACACGCTAACCCAAGCTTTAACATTCATTGCGTAGCTGATTAAAATAATTAACACATAAATAAAGTACTCAATTTTCACATACCGCAAAACTGCATTCATGCACCATCTGTTTTAACCGCAGAGCGAGTCACAATAGTCCGATATATAAGCATTAAGAACAAACAACCACGGCTGAGCAGGCAGAGTCCCTGTAGCTAGCTTCATGAAGCAATGAAGCTAACAGCAGCAGTCACTTGACAGAGCTGTCACTCAATGTGACCACGCCATATGCATAACTTGAAGGCTTAATATTAATTAAACAGCTGAGTTAAGAACAAATTCACCCCCCCAATCCATATTCATGAAGGGGGGATCTAACTATACAGAGAATATGGTTTTTTGAACCACGATGTAAACATGTTTATTTCTGCTGTAAAGTTGGGCATTTTAACATGGGGGTCTATGGAAATTGCTCCCTTCTGCAGACTGCTCCTACTGGCCACTAGATGAACTGCAGTTTGAGGCACTTCCGTATTAGCGTCCCGGCTCTCCCCCAGAGTTTGCCGCTTGGTCCAAACCCATTGGTTGCAAAATCTTCTTTCCAAAATAAAAAAGATAAATTGTATTCCAGTCTGAGTGTCTTTTCTTTCCACACACCCACACAGCCACGTAATGTTGACAGTACAGTTTCCCCACTCGCTGCCCAGGTTGGAACTCCAGTAAAGGAGGCAACTAGTGTGAATGCAAGAGTGATAAACCGCACTATGCTGGTATAGGGACATTATGGCCGGCGTAGCAGGGTTAGGAAACAATTAACGCTGAGTGTAAAGACTCTGCTTGATGCATTTCACTGTTTGGATGAAAGCATCATGACGGAGCGCGCGCTTCCACGGGAATGCACGTTCAAGGACCTCAGTAGAGAGTCGGCCCTTTCTGTGTCGACCCCCTATGGGCAGAGCTTCCCTTCACAGGGAGTTTTGCGGCGGGACGGGTCGCCAGAGAGTACCACAGCTTTATTGCTGGGGCCCCACAGCTGATTGCACATCCCCTAACACAGTGTTATGGGGAATGGAAGCGCAGCTGCGTGTTAACGGAGTGGATGGACAGGACCCTGAGACTGGGTTATTCACTCCAGTTTTGCAGCATCCCTCCTCCGTTCACAGGCAGGGACGTGCACAGACATTTTGGGGGGCAGGGGCTCAAGTGAGAAAAAGGGCACATCCCATAATAATTTATTAAAAAAAATGTAAAACTAAAAGTTAAATATAGTTGCACATCTCTGGCTTACTGACCAATTAATTGTAATACACTCACGCAATGTTTATACTCAACATAATTCTACAAAATAATCAGTTAACACAGAGACAATGGTCTTCTTTAGTATTCACTATGCACAAGGGCAGACAACAACAAAGGAAACTATGCCACAATGTGCATGTTTTCTATGCTACTAGATAACATTGCTATAATAATTAGTTTATTTTAGCAAAACATTATGTCCTTTGAATTATTTGTGTGGTATTAAAATAAATAACACTTCAAAATCAACAAAAATCTTCACACAAAACTGAAAAAAGCTGTTGTCTACATAAATAAGCAAACCAACCTACAATCCAAACTATAAGTAGGGTTAAGTTTAGTTACAACAATTACACTTAGTGCATTCTGCTCTCCTCTCCTACTCATTTACTCAATTTAATTGGACAAAACACATAAAAAATGCTGAAAAAACGGTGCAAAAATATGTATTAAGAACATGCAAAAATACTGCAACTTTACTGAATTTATTTTAAAATGTCCTGAAATCTGAAATCAAATATTTTGTTAATAACTTATTTTGTTACTAACTTTCTTTGTATCTTGTATCTTCCTTTGCACTTGGAAGTTGTTAAATATATTTTTGTGTCTTCACTTGTTGTCTCTCCTTCCTTCCTTACAGCAGCAACCTTCTGGGGGCCATGTCCCTGTAGATGGTTATTACTTCACTGTGGATAACAGGAATGTCCTTCTCAATAACGAGGAGGAGGAGATCAGAAAGCCTCTCTTCTGTACTTTGGCTTCTGAGTGTGTCTTTCACACACTGGCAGCTTACTCATTTGTTCATCACCACTCACCTTCAAAATAAGCCAAGGAGGCAGGTACAATCGGGGGGTTACCCACTCTGGGCCAACCTCTCCAGGCTTGGCTCCTGAGAGGGACAGGCTAAGGCAGGGTGGATTGTCTGATAGTGTTATTGAGTCTATCCAGGCAGCTAGAGCTTGATCCACCACAGCCTGTTACAGGCCAAAGTGGCTGTGATCTCCTGCGATGGTGTGAGGAGCGGAAAATAGAGCCCCTATCTTGTGAATTGGAATGTATTTTATCGAACTTACAGTTATTGGTGGACAGAGGGCTTTTTTCATTCCACAGTGAAAGTGTATGCAGCAGCCATCTCGTCCTGCCATAAGGGATTTGGCGGCAGGTCAGCCTTTTCTCAGCCACTAATGTTGCGTTTTTTGCAGGGGAGGCTGCGCCCAGTGGGACCTGCCGCTGGTGCTTGAGGCTTTGGTCACAGAACCATTTGAGCCTAATGCCGTAATGTGCTTACGCCCCGGGGGACCTGACGTGCAAATGGGCCCATAGGGGCGGGAGGACTCTTTTTTCCTTGCTTTAGGGCAGAAAGGGGGAGTCCTCCACGTCATAGCACACCTCCGTGGGGTAAGCGCGTCAGGGTGTGCTCTGTCAGCCGCAGCCTCTTTTCTCTCCACTGTTACGACCGATGGAGAGGTGAGTGAGGCGCAGCGGCTGCTAACCAGAAAGCCGGTCAGAAACAGTGAGATGGAACAGTGTTGTTGTGGGACGACAGCGTGTGTATACATCGGGGCTCCACCCACTGTACTCATAGAGTCCAGTAGAGGGCGGAGCCTGTGAGAGATATAATGACGGGTTTACGTATGGTAACCTTTGTTATATAAACACAGGCAGAGCCCTCTACTCAGGGGCCCTGTCTGTCCTATGCTGCTTGCTGAAGAGAACTAAAGGGTGACAGTAAGGAGGCGAGGCCTCCTTTTATGCGGTGAAATGCACATGCATTCAGGTAGTCCCGCCCCTGGACCGGCTACGTCTAGAAAGTCTCAGTGGATGAATGCTTGCATGATAGGATTGAGGGGAGTACCCAAAGAGTCCAGTAGAGGGCTCCGCCTGTGTTTATATAACAAGGGTTACCATACGTAACCCCTCGTTTTTAGTAATGTCATGACCTTTCCTTTAGTGCTATCTTATGGACATTTAATTATGTTTACAGCTTTAATTGGTAAGGCTGAAAGAATACTTGATATTATTTTATAGTTATATTCTAAAATGTTTTTATTTACGATGGTTAAATAAATCCAGGAATAATTCGTTAAATTTATGACAGGTACCCCTCTGACTTTAATAATGAATGAGGCTACCTCAAAGATATTTAACATAATTGCTCTTGTTTTTGCCTGCCCATATTTGACCTTGTTCAGTTAAATCCAACAAACTATTTTCACTGTATGTTGGAGCTGACACATCGTAGAAGCATTCAACTCAACTTCCTCCTCTATCCATCAGCTCCTCTGCCCTCTCCCATCCTCTATACTTCTTTCCTTCCTGGCTGTAGAATCAATGTCAGGATAATAAAGACAGAGTATTGATTGCAGGACATTGTCAGACTGACTGAAAGTGGAGCTTTATGAAAGGCTGTGTTGAACTGAGACTGAATGTTTGACCTCTACTTAAACATAACGTTTTGCGACATAACATGATTATTAAATATATTTAATTTCTGACATATTTCTGTTTTTGGGATAATGAGAACAGAGAGCAAATGGTCACTTTTATAGTCAACATCGATCTTAAATGTATTGGTAATTTATTTTAAATTTTTCGTTTTTACTGTTACTGTGCTTTTAACTTATTTACTGTTATTTGCAACTTGTATCTTATTTAGCTACAGTGACCCACTTTCCTGTTGGGTCTCATTAAAATATCATCTTACGGCAATGGATAGTTGAGTGTCTTTTCATGTTCTTTTCATGTGAGGACATTTCTTAACTCTTGTCATCTGTCTTTGTTCTCAGGTATTAAAGCCAGTGGTTAGTCCTGAAGTCAACCATGGACTGGGCAACAGGAGACTCATTAACTTTTCCTTATCAGGTAGGATAACAACATCTGTTGTTCTTTTACATTAACTTCTTAGACACTGTGTCAAATCTAAAAATATGAATTTTCACTCTTAACAATTAATGTGTCGATTGCAGTCCAGTATTCAGTCAACGTAAGTTGTTTTACTCATGGGTGCAAAAACTCCCCGCCCATCAACACACCCTCCCGCACTCTTAGATCTTCTGCTTCCATCCACCTGACTGCACCACCCCCCTGCTTAACCACCATAGGTTCCAGAGCCCTTCAGCTCTATGGGTACTACCTCTCAACCATACTATGCGAGCATTCACTTACTAAGATATTTATAACCATAGCCGGCCCCCGGGGCGGGCCTACCCGAATGCGTGCTCAAGCCCACCGTATATAAGGCGGCCACGCCTCCCGTTCCCGTCATCCTACACTTCTCTTCAGCGAGGAGCATAGGAGAGACAGGGCCCAGAGTAGAGGGCTCCGCCTGTGCTTATATAGCTAGGGTTACAATACGTAACCCACCGTTATATCTCACACAGGCTCCGCCCTCTACTGGACTCTATGGGTACAGTGGGTGGAGCCCTGATGGCTAAACGCCCTGTTGTCCAACAACCTCGAGTCACCACACTGCCCCTGACCGGCTTTTGGTTAACAGCCACTGCACCGCAACCTCCTCTCCTCCAGTTTTGACAGTAGAGAAGTGGGGGCCGCAGTTTACCTGGCTGGTAGGGCACACTCAGACACCCCAGCCCTGTATGGGGCTTACTGCACACCATGTCTCTTGGGTCCCTTAGGAGCATGGGAAAACATAAGTGCATTATGTCCAGGGGGGGTCAGATATCTGCTGACCCCAGCCCTGCATGGGACCTATCGTGCACCATGCCTCCCAGGTCCCTAAGGAGCATGGAAAAATATAAGTGCACTATGTCCAGGGTGGGGGGGGTCAGATACCTGCGGACCCACAGCCCCCCCCCCCCCCCCCCTCACCAGCCCTGTGTTGCCTCAGCAAGAACATATGTTGAGAAGGAGCAAGACATGTCCAAGAGATAAAACCTTATGAAGGGGCCTGGCGTGGACCAAGACGCCGCCGCACTTATGTCCTCCACACTCTCTCCGTTAAATAAGGCTGTTGACACAGCCATACCTCGTGTAGAGTGTGCACGGACCCCGTGGGGAAGGCTCTCCCCGCCTGTCCGTAGGCATGTAAGAAGCACTCGCAGAGCCGTCCCGCCAGGCGTTCTTTGGACAGAGCTTTACCGGCCACGCCGCCCCCAAAGTTCACAAACAGTTGTTCAGTGCGCCTAGTGGCAGCCATGCGCTCCACATAACATGCTAGCGCACGCACCGGGCAGAGGAGGTGCAATTTAGCCTCCCTGGCCCCACTATGGGGTGGAAGATTAAAGCCCCCTAACTGAATAGCCCTTGACCTGAACGAGCTCCCTTCAGATTTCAGATTTGATTATTGGGAACAAAGGAGGGGTTCAGCATGAGTGTTGCCCCGCTACGGTCACCCCGGATCAAAAGATAGCTTGGGTGTACCGACAGAGCGGTCAGCTCGGACAGGACGAAATGGCTGCTGCATACACCTTAATTGTGGAAGGAGCCAGCCCCCTGTCCACCAGTATCTGTAGGTAGGTAAGAATAGAGCCCAGCTTGCACGACAGAGGCTCTAGACTCCTTCCTTCACACCATCGCCGGAATCCCGCCCACTTTGGCCTGGCTGTGGTGGATTCTGCTCTTGCTGCTTGGATAGTCTGAATAACGTTATCAGACAACCACACCTGTCTCAGCCTGTCCCTCTCAGGAGCCAAGCCTGGAGAGGTTGGCCCGGAGCGGGTAACGCCCCTATTGCACCTGCTTCCTGAGACAGCGCTCCCCAGACCTGAGGAATCGCCCAGGGCTGGCCCACCATCATCTGTGTTACCCCTGCGTACCACGGCGCCAAACGGCGATCTGGGTTCACCAGGATGATTGAAAGCTGTTTCCGCCTCACCCTCTCCCGGAGGGGGGGATAAGGCACATCGGTGGAAAGGCGTAAAGCAGTTTTCTTGGCCATGGCTCGTGTGCAAATGCGTCGACCCCCAAGGGCGGGTTTTCCCACTGAGGGAGAACCACAGGGCACAGTGGCTGTTGCGCCGATTGGCGAACAGGTCCACCTCTGCTCTCCCGAACTGAGTCCAGACCTGCTTCACCACCTCCGGGTGAAGCCTCCACTCGTCTGGCAGGGGTCCCCCTCTTGACATGAGGTCAGCCCCCCCCGTTCTCCCGTCCTGGGATTTGCAGGACCCTTAGAGACAACACAATCTGTGAAACCCACAGCCACAGGTTCTCTGCTGCGGTCAACAAGGCTATTGAGCGGACTCCACCCTGCCTGTTGATGTACGCCACTGTGGTGCGGTTGTCACTCCTTACTAGCAGATGTTTGCCCTGTATTAAGGGTTTGAAGTGCTGTAGGACCAACATCACTGCTTGCAACTCCAGGAGGTTGCTGTGCCGCGCCTCTGCCAGAGGCCAGCAACCACCCACAGCTCTCTCTAGGCACGTCCCCCCCCATCCTGTCACTGAAGCGTCTGTGAAGACTGTGATATAGGAGGTTACCTGCCCCAGTGGAGCTCCCCTCCGCAGATTCTCTGGGGATCCCCAGAATCGGAGGTTGCTCTCTACTGAGGGGGGGATGGTCACCAGACGCTGTTTGTGTCTTTTGAGATCCAAACAAAGGCCAATAAACCACCTCTGCATGCGACGTGCATGCAGGAGTCAGAGTGGCACTACGGAGTGAGCAGTCTTCATGAGACCCAAAGTCTGCAGGATGGTCAAAGCTGTCACCGTCGCCCCCTGATGCAGCCTGCAGACCACCCGTAACAGGGACGCCTGTCTGCTTTCTGTTAGAGTGGCCCGTAGCCTGCCTGCATCGAGTATCACCCCCGTATATTGTACCTGCTGGTGAGGTATGGGGGAGCTCTTCTTCCAATTGATCGCAAAATCTAACTTGGTTAGGTGAAGGATCAACTGGGCTGTGTGAAACATTGCCCATTCCCCGGACCTGGCCATGACTATGAGGTTGTCCAGATAAAAGAACACCCTCATGGTCGCGCAGCGGTTGCAGCGCCGTGGCCACACATTTGCTGAATGTGCGTGGGGATAGGGAGTAGCCGAACGGCAGTCTGTTGTACTCGTAGGCTACCTGTTAGGCTTCCTGAGAAGTGACAGGAGACGAGAACCTGCTATGAAAGCACGAAAACTGAGACAGTGGTGAAGTGTAAAAAAAAAAGGCTTTTTTTGTCCACGACACTGGCAAGGAGTTGACGATGAGCACATAGAGGGGAGACTTGGAGCTGGGCTGACCAGGAGGGAGGGCTGGACGTGGCAGGCAGAGCGGCTGGAGTATGTGGATCTGGAACAGGAAAAACAAGCAGGATTAGGAAAGAATTTCCTTTTACAAGGAGCATCAAAAAGTCACTAGGAAAAACACTAGTAGGCCTGGACAATAGTTTACCACTGAAGAATAAACGAAGAACTGGCGAAGTCTGAGGATGGGAACCAGGGTTTTAAGCAGGTGCAGGTGAGTAGTGGCAATCAGTGAGATGAGCAGCAGTTGAGGAGGTGAGTTGGCGGGAATCAAAAGTAGGACAGCCACGCCCAGCCAGGAAGACAGACACACAGACAAACAGACAAAACAAACACAGAAGGGGGAAAAGAAGGAGGAGGTACTGCAGATCCTCACACTACCCCCTGGAAGGCAAAACGCAAATACTTTCTGTGCTTTTGAGCAATTTCGACATGAAAGTAAGCATCCTTCAGGTCGATGACTGTAAACCAATCGCCTGGCTGCACCAGTCCCAGTAACTGTTTCATAGTCAACATATGGAACTTTTTGTATGCAATGTGCCAGTTCAGGCCTCGAAGATCCAGAATGGGCCTGAATTCTCCTTTTTCTTGGGAACCAGAAAGTACAGGGAATAGTGCCCCTTCTCTCTGTTTGGAGAGTGCACAACAGACACCGCCTGTTTCTGCAACAGGGCCTAAACCTCTGCTGAGAGGAAACCTATGTCCTCTTGGGATGATAGAAGATTTGCCTCTCTTATGCCTCTGAATGGAGGTGGGACGCTGCAAAACTGGAGTGAATAACCCAGTCTCAGTGTCCTGTCAATCCACTCTGTTAAGACACAACTGATTTTCCTTTCCCCATAACATTGTGTGAGGGAATGCTATGATTTTGGGACAAAATTAACATGGGATCACTCCGATCATTGTACGTACTTCGTCTCACTGGAATATTAACGGTCTGATTGAATACAACATCGACCCAATTTCTCCGGTCAATGACGGGAGAGTTTTGAAAGTGACAAAACACTGTTCCACACATTTAAAAACACTTAAACAATTAGACAATGTTTACCCAGGATTCAGGCACCTTCCCTGGCTTGTAAAATGCAGTGATGCACCCTGGAGGTAGACTATTTAAAACATGTATACCCAGGATTCAACCACTTTTCCTGGCTTGTAAAGTGCTGTGAATGCTGTGGCTGTTGAATTAAAACAGTTTAATGCACTTTTAACACTCATGTACTCAGGATTCGAGCTCCTTTCCTGGGTAATAAAGTTAGATGAAGCAGACTGTCCTCTGGGTGCGCTCTGTGGGTCTCGCTGCCCGCTCCTCTCTGGCTGCGCTCTGCCTCTATTCACACCACTTTTCCCCAGGTTTCAGAGACTTATTGCTGCCGAAGCCCCGGACACTTTTCCACTCCCCCGTTGCAACTTACAACGGAGAGGGGAAGCCAAGCCTCCCCTACTCCGTCATAAAAATGCATTCATCAATTTCAGACTACTGTCTGCACGAAATCGGAAACCCGGTTTTTGAGAGGACTCAGAAAAAAAACGGGTGTCTGATTTCATGGAGGAATGTATCCGCTCCATGTGCCCTCTGGCTCGGATTAATTTGTTGCCTGGAGACCCCCCAGCATGGTTTTTACCAAACTTTAAGTTTTTTAACTGGTCTCTGGAGGAATGTAAGGGGAGTTGGCAGGGGACTTTACCCGCATTATGAGGCACTATTTTCGGATACATTTGATCACTTTTAACCCTTTTTTTATGGTTCTCCAAAAAGTTAACAGACTTGTTCTGCCTCTGGAGGAAAGTGAGGGAAGTTGACAGGGGACTCTACCCGCATTATGAGGCACTAGTTTTCGGATATATTTTCTCACTTTCACCCCTTTTCTATGGATGAATTGAAATACATTGCCTGGAGGATAGGACCGAGAGATGACAGACTCTCTGGCCGCCTCACAAGTCACTATTGTTGGATACTTTCTTTGCTTTACCCCGGTTCTATCACTCTTTCCTCCTTTGACCATAAAACGTGTTTCCTGCTAGGGTACTGCCTGGTTCCGGGGCACCCCAAACCCTCTCATGGTCGGGGCACCATGAATTGATGCATCAGACCCAATGTTGCCATCACCAGCCCCGCGTTGGTGCTGAGGCGGGACCATTTAACCCGGTGGTAACCCAAGTCCTCCCTTGGTCCGTGTACCATGCATTGAAGCATCGGACCCATGGTTGCAATCACCGGTTACGCTAACACATATAAACGGAGAAACAGAAAATAATTTAATACAATTTATTGTGTCTGTTTTCGTAAGGATGTCGTCTGAATGCTCGGTGTGCAGACTCTGCTATCTGGCTTTGAACAAGCACATTAAGCACAAACATGCAGTGCGGAAGCTGGAGGAAAGAGGCATCATTCTTAAAATGGCCAGTGGCAGAATAAATGTTCGGACCAAACCCTGTCCCATCACAGGGTGTTCATATGCTGGGAAGAGACTAGACCGTCATGTAACTCATGACCACCCTGAGTTCTCCCGAGATGAGGCACATCAGGTCATGGCAAGGCTGAAGCATAGTGTGGCCATGCAGTTGCTCCATGACCTCCGAGAGACTAATCCCATCATTGTAATGGCTACATCTTTGGATATAGACAATGAGGAGGAATACCCGGTGCACCCTCCACCCTTCTCCCCACATACCGAGTGTGACGAAGAGGACTGCAGGCAGGTGATGCTGGAAAATGTGGCATTGAGGGCTCAGAAGGATGCCCTCATTGATGAGGTGAAGACCCTGCGCTCCAGGCTGAAAAAGGGGCTAAAACCCAGGAAGCAGAGTGCCACTGCTGCTGTGCTTGAGGAATAGGAAGAATGTATACGATTTAAGGGCCTGGCAATCTCAAGTACCTCCGGCATGAACACTGTAGCCTCCGGCAGCAATACCCCTCTCAAGACCCCGGTCAAGACTGTCATGCGGTCCCCAGAAGCCTCCGGTAATGAGACCCCTCTCAAGACCCCGGTGAAGACTGTCATGCGGTCCCCAGAAGCCTCCGGTAATGAGACCCCTCTCAAGGCCCCGGTCAAGACTGTCATGCGGTCCCCAGAAGCCTCCGGTAATGAGACCCCTCTCAAGACCCGGTGAAGACTGTCATGCGGTCCCCAGAAGCCTCCGGTAATGAGGCCCCTCTCCTGTATGCCAGAAGACCCGTGCGTCTGTCTACAATAAGCTGAAAGCTAATCTGGCTAAGGACTGGCCCTCTCCCCTAAATCACTGGTCCACTTGGAAGGGACGGGGGAATACCATGCGTGAAATCACGTTGCCTAAAAGCATGGAGACGTACATTCAGACATACAGAGATCATTGTGAGGGTGTCGCACCGACAGTTAAACGGAAAGAAAATTGTCTGTCCAAGGTCAGCCGGATAAAGAACTTCCTCGTATTCATGGCCCATGGTGTTTACTGGCTGTCAGACTGGCTGTTTCTAAAAGACACAAAGAAGGTCCGTGGCCTGAGCGAGTATATTTTAAAGTCGGGCCGGGCAGTCACAACATCGCTGTTGTTCCTGAAGAATGTGAACCATTTCCTCAGGTACTGAGTCAAAGCTCCGGTGTCAAAGCTCCGGGGGTGCAGGCTCACCCAGTCTGATATGACCCACATCATCAGAGAGGTGACAGCCAACATGTACGTCTTGAAAAAGTCTGTCACTGTCCACCAGTCTAAGGTGAAGAGGAACAAGCTGGATCGTCTGCCGAGCCAGGCGGAGCTTCTCGCCGCCATGGCGGCCGCTGAGAAGCGCATCCCTGATCTCCTTGACCTGATGGCTAGCAATCCGACCTCAATAACCCAGTACCTGCTATATGGCTATCTAACCCTCCATTGGAGCCTCCTGTATGGCCACCGTCCGGGTGTGTACGCAAACATGACCAAACCTGAGGTCTTTGAGGCAGACAGAAGGGGCACTGCTGAGGGCTACATCATCCACGTGCAGGATCACAAGACTGCCAAGACATTTGGCGAAGCACAGCTGATGCTTACAGTAAAGGAGTTTAGCTGGGTCATGCGGTGGATGGGGATAAAAGAGGGCTTGTCGGGTCCTCAGAATGAATTCTTCCTTTTCACAATGGGGAAGCACGCCTCCAAGAACCTGAACGCTCACTTGAAGAGGGCTTGGGCTGATGCTGGGCTAGAAACAGCCGTCACCTTCACAATCCTGCGCACTGCCCTGGCTGACAATATCAAGCATCACCAAGATCTAGAAAGCAGGTCGATTCTCGCCTTTATGTGTCACGACGTAAGCGCTGCAGACTGGTTCTATGCGAATACGCCTGGAATAAAGGAGGGATTGAAGATCCGCTCCATGTTCAGGGCGGCAGCAGCTGCAGCAGCATCATCAGAAGGAGGTCTACCGCCGTCAGATACCTCCGAAGAGGGCTCAGGGGCGGAGAGCAGCGATACCTCTTCTTCAGGGCCGGTTGATACTCCTGATGAGGGGACAGGGGCCGTGGACTCAACCTTTTTTCCCCCGTGCACCGTACAAGTTAGATGGCTAATATGGCCCCCGGGCCCCCGCTAATCATGTTTTTATTATGTTTATTATGTATATTGTGTATACCGTTTTTGTAAAAATGGTGTGATAATTAAATAAATAATAAAACATTAATATAACCTTGAAGGTTCCCAGGCGCAGATACAGTGCCAGGTATCAGACTATTTAAACAATGTTTACCCAGGATTTAGACACCTTCCCTGGCTTGTAAAATGCGGTGATGCGCCCTGAAGGTATCAGACTATTTTAAACAACTTTTCTCCACCTTTCAAACACCTATTCCTGGGTTTTAGCCTGTCATTTTTCACGATATCATTTAATATTGACCCTCTCCTGAAAATGCACATATTCTGTGCATTTCCAGGAGAGGTTCAATGTTAAATGATATCGTGCAAAATGACAGGCTAAAACTCTCTTCCAGACGTTTAAAAACACTTTCCCTGACCATTTAAACATTATTTCTGGCTTGTAAAGTGCAGTGATGAGCCCTGGTAGTATCAGACTATTTAAAGTGTTACCAGGGGCATGAGAACATCCTCCACAGGAGGGGGGGTGGTGGTGCCGTGAATAAGGACGAATATTGATGCTGGTGGGTGGACGGTAAAGCACCGCAAAATCCACCCCCCCTTTAAGGTTACCAGGGGCATGAGGTTCTGGAGGGTTTGAACATCTGGGTTTAGTCCTTGGGGGAGTGCTTAAGTCCGGGGGCCCGGGGTCTCACGGTGTGCGAGGTTATGGAAGTGCCCAAGTTATGGAGGCATTCTGGAGTTCATTAGTCCGTCCTTTGATGCACTTTTCCCCGCATTTCAAACACTTATTCCTGAAAAAAGTGAAATGTTGTTCGATTCACACACATGTGTGTTTGATTCACACACATGTGTCTCGCGTCAACCTCAACAGCCTGACTCTTCCGCTCTGCAACATCTATGATGCACTATTTTCGGATACTTTTTGTTCATTTTCCCCCCTTTCTCCTGGTTCTCACTCCAAATGTGACTCTGGAGGAATGCAAGGGGAGTTGACAGGGGACTCTGCCCGCGTTGTAAGGCACTATTTTGGAATACATTTTCTCATTTTCACCCCTTTTCTCTGGTTCTCAAAAAAATTACCCTGACAAATGTTGACTCTGGAGGAATGCAAGGGGAGTTGACAGGGGACTCTGCCCGCGTTGTGAGGCACTATTTTGGAATACATTTTCTCATTTTCACCCCTTTTCTCTGGTTCTCAAAAAAATTACCCTGACAAATTTTGACTCTGGAGGAATGCAAGGGGAATTAGCTCTGTCACTTTGGGTAACCGCGCCACTGTCGGACGTCTCCTGAGAGTGGACGTCCATTGCCTCTAAATAGGGGGTGTGCAATCACCTGCGGAGTTGCAGCTATGAAGCTGTGATATTCTCTGGTGTTCCACTCCACCGTCAAAAAACCTCCATAAAAGGAAGTTTGACCCATGGGGGCCTGACACAGAAAGGGCCGTTTTTCAATAATGCATTTTTCACTCTGAGAAAAAAACGACAGATTTTCCACTGAGGTCCCTGAATACACCACATCATGCCCCCGTGAGAGAGCGTGCTCCGCCATAATGCTGTTTTCTCTCAGAGAGAAAGAAGCATCAAACGGAGCTTTTACACTAGGCGCGATGGGTTTTCTAACAACCTCATGCCGCTCATAATGCCCCTGTACTCTCATATCATTCTGATAGTGCTTCCTGTGGTTTATCACATGTGCACGCCCACTGGTTGCTTCCTGTACTGGAATTACAACTGGGGCGGCGAGGGGGGAATCCGTACAGGCATTATAGTGAAGTGCAAGATTGTGGAAAGGAATGAATCTCAAACTGGAATATATGCAATTATTTTTATTTACACACACATATGGATCATACACAGAGGAGGCAGGATTCATCCTTGTGTCCTGGGTGGAGAGAACCTTCTCCGCCGGGACGCTCCCTCCCCCGCCCGTCAACTCAGAGCGGGCGGCGCACCCCAGCCCGCGGTAATCTGCTGACGCGGGACCGGGGCAGGGGCTCTGCGGGATCGCCCAGCCTGGCTTCGTGGGGCCCTCTGGTACCGCCGCGCAGAACTGGGCGGGTGAGCAGGAGAGGCAGCGGGAGCTATGGGTGCGCCGGCCCTACGCCACTACGCCAGTCTCTCCTCCTCATTGTCGGCCCAAGCTCGCCCCGCTGAGGGAGAGACAGCGGCAGCATCCGGCTGAGCTGCTCTCTCTCCTCCTCCAAGCGGCGAAAGCGCTGTGTTTCCGCGGTAACAGACCCGAAGAGCCCTGCCGTGGATATGGGGGCTCCCAGGAGATCGTCACAGTCCGATCTTGCCAGTGCCGTGAGTCCCAACCACACATGGCGTGACCCCACTGTGGCTAGGGACATCACGCGGCCAGCTGAAGCCGCCACACCGTTAACCAGATTTGTAATCTGTCTGATGCAGCGGTCCGCATAATCGCCCGGGTCGTCCTGTGACGAGAAGGCAGAGGCTTCCTGTTGAGAGGTAATTAAGGATACCCCCAACACGCCCAGATTGTTGGCCGCCATCTGTGCCCCGAGGCGGAATATCCTATCCAGGTACTCTAATGCCTCACGGTCACGAGGCAGCGGGGGCAGGGGTCTTCTCCCCTCCGCCCAACCTGCTGCCTGGGGAAGAAGATGGGCCACCAGGCTCTCATCCAGGGGGGGCACACCGGGACACACAGAGTCCGAGTGGCCCTGCACCCTCAGCAACCCCGCCATGTTGCCTCCACACACTGCCATATGTCCGGCAGCGAGACAAAAGCTGGCTGGGCCGGCTGGACCGGGCCATAAAACCCCTGACAGAGTCGGCTCACCGGTCTGGGTGGTAGCGGAGGAGGAAGCGTCAGGCCCACACGCTCCGCTGCCATGGCCATCACCATCGGGAAATCTTGGCGAACAGATCGGCATAGTGGACCCTCGTGGCCAGAAACGCCCGATAGTGAGAAGTCCTCGTCCTCTTCCTCCCCTGCAAACGGGGCAGCGCGGCCCGTTGGAAGGGCAAAGACAAATGGCACCTCTCCGTCCACCTCGTGATCCATCTCCACCACCTCCACGTCACCTTGGTCCTGAGAATCGTCCTCAGGTACCGCATATTGTGCCTGCCGGAAATGGTCCAGGTGATGCTGCCGTCAGAGCCACGGGAGCGCCCGACTGGCATTGCCGGTCGGGAAATGTCCGCCAACCTCCATGGCGTGGTCGGCCCCCAGACATTCAAAGCAAAACCGATGTTGATCCGCGCCCGCGATCAAACCAGGGCAGGTGGGGCATGGACGAACTTCCAATAACGGTGAGTCCATTTTCTTTCTAATTTTCATTCGTTTAACTCTCATTCGGTTGTCAGCTCGTCTGAAGAGAAAAAGGATAGTGGGCGGGGGTGAAGCCGCCTTATATACTGTGGGCCTGCACGCGCATTCAGGTAGGCTCGCCCCGATTGGCCGGCTACGTTTACGTAACTCAGTAGGTGAAAGCACGCACAGCATGATAGAGAGTACTGTAGTACCCATAGAATCCAGTAGAGGGCCGAGCCTCTGTGAAATATAACCTTATAATACAGAAAATAATAAATTGTTTATTAATTAATTTAGTTAGAAAGTCACTGGTAAAAAAACTGAGAGAAAAACATTCCATAACAATTACCTTTGCTGTCCTGTTTACCCTTTCCAGACCTCCAGGCAGTTGCTTGAAGAAGGGGATGTTTTTCAATCCCGACCCCTACCTGAAACTTTCTATCCAGCCTGGAAAGCACAGG